>NW_026878086.1:0-23391 GCF_032173495.1 Musca vetustissima | reverse complement strand
ATACAAGCTTTTTGTAATGTTTTGGTTGTCCTAATAGTGTTTTCTTCTCCACCTAGAGGGAAATCTGGCTTTGTTTAAGAAAATATATTATTTCAATAATTTCTTGAAAAAAATTATAAAAATATGGACATTACAACATGTTTAATATTTTTTCTACATTAAAAATAATCCTGTAGAAACAGGTTCAAAATTCAGAGGGAATTTCGCTTTTTTTATTTTACGAAAAAAATATTATTTTAATTCAATTCTTGGTAAAAATAAGAAAAAGTATGCACATTACAACATGTTCAGTATTTTTTTTTTTTTTTTTGATGTCGTATACTTAGCGACATCAATTATACGCCACAAGGTTTTATATTAAAATAAAACAATGATACTCATTCCTCCCAGAGCATCCATAATTATTATTTTCTGGGCTTGTAAGTGGTTTCTTTCCAAAAGAAAAAAAAAACTCAAGTTTAGTGCACATTAATTTGTAGAATTAAAAATGTGTTTAAGAAAGATGTTCATTTCAAATAGTTGCAATACAATTTCAAAAGAACGTGGAAATACCTAGAATTCCATGGCGTGTACTTAACGAATAAAACAATGACTCTTATACATCCCAATGAACCCACAATACACATTTTAAAGACTTCTTTCAACTTCAAATAATTGAAATACGCACATTCTTCCATCCACTACACTTCTCTCATCCAATTAAGTAGTTATGGTAAAACGTTTGTGATAATGCATTTCATAATACTTTTTTGTTTTTTTTTAAGATTTTCAAATTGCTTCTTTCGCTCTCAACGCAAAATACAATCTGGTTAGGGTGTACTTATTTAAATGTGCATATGAACAACGAGTAGAGCATTCCTTTCTCTACTATAATCCTTTAAAATCAGGTTTAAATTATAAAAAATTTAGTTATAAATGCATTGAATTGCATGAAGTATACTTGACGACATCAATTATACGCCGCAGGGTATTATACAAAAACAGAACTATGACACATATACGTCCCACCGTATCCAAATGCAGTAATTTATTTTTATAATTTCAATACACAAATGTTTTTCTTTTATAGTATAATTGGATGCAAATTTCCTTTCTTTAACTTTGCTTTTCATCTGCTGCTAAACAAGTAGTTATGGCGGTGAAATTTTCGTGGAAAGAAATGATTAAAACTTTTCGTTATGTTTTCGTTGTCTGGTAAGTTTCCAGATTTTTAATTTCCATTCAATGTCAGGTTAGGTTACATTTATTAAAATCCTAGAACAACTGAAATTCTTATTAACAAATTAAGTAAAAATCTCCTGAGAGATACATAAGACAATGAAAGTTATGCATTTTTCTTCACTAATTATATATTATTATACCAGTAAAAGTAATAAAACTCTAATAGCGAATACGTAACGACATAAATTATACGTCATAAATTATAAACTTAAATAAACTATGACTATTCGTTCAAAAAAATATTTTTCTGAAACTCCTTGGAAACAAATAATTCGAATGCATAAATTTTCATTTGCAGTATAAGTAGAAGCGTTTTCATTTATTTCAGACTCTGAAAAACATCCATAATGCACAAAGGGCAAAAATAATTGAGATTGATTAAAAGTTAAAATTTCAAAACCCCTTTTTATTAAAAAAAAATTATTGAAGTATTTATTGATTTTTCGAGTTGATTGAAGGGAATGAATGATTGAAGGGAATGCCAGAACGCGTTTCGCCGTTGTCATCAGGCATATTGGTCTATGTGAGTTAACAAAGGCCCTACATTGAAAATTTTATATTTATATCGAATATAATTACGAAATTAAATTCAAATTTACCAAGGTTCGACATTTTGTCTCAACTCCAGAAATAGGCCTTTTTAAAGCAGATTTTCATTGGAGCGATAAATAATTGTCCACACACCTACAATTACTTCCGCGGTATACTCATGCTTTTTGTGAATCCTGTGTGTTGATGGTTTTCACTTTTAAATTTCTGAGTGATCCATAATTTTTTATTATTAATCTCATAGCTTGTCTCTTTCTTACACGACTTTATTTTATTCGATTTCTTTTACCGAAAAAACCTTCAGTTAAATAACAATTAAAAAGGAAATATTTATAGACATTCACTGCGTATACATAACGACATCAGTTATACGCCACATTGTTTTACATTTTATTACAAATGAAAACTTAGCATTCCTTATTCTTTGAAATTTTTACGCTCATGCTTTAATTAGCAATAAATCCATTTATATTTCTGCTATTAGTCAACTACTTTGAACAGCAAATATTTAAAAATCATAACCACAGGCTTAGTATTTTAATAAGTTGTGTTTTAATATTTAGCTAATATAATTTTATTCCATTAAGATCGGTAAATAGAAATAAAAAATGACATTTCAAACGCACCCAAAGAGGAAAAATGTCCTCACAATTTTTTGTTTTATTTTTACCTCACATAACTTTCACCAACAATTAAAGTCCACAGTTTTCCATTTGCCCTCTACTTTTAAGCAACAAGCAAATTAATTAATAATTAAATGCCTTTTTCGTTTTCTTTCGCTTTAATTTTATTCAAGGCAAATTTATGTAACTATGGCTATGTAATTTTCGTGGAATACAATGCTTTGTCACTTTTCCACAAACTGAATGCTGACGGCATTTCATGTTTTTCTCCCCACATCAATTTAAAGCAAGAAAAATAAGGTGAAAGAATATATATATATATATATATATATATATATATATTTTTAAAACTCCAAAACCACAGTCTAGTGACAAAAGACTTGCATTCATTTTGAAAACAAGAGGAATACCTTTAATGTATCAACTAAACAAACAAACATTTCCAATAACTGATTCTTTCAGATTATATTTAAATGCATCAGTCATTTGATGAGGCAGATGTAGTCATGGGAAAAATTCCGGAAGAAAATGTTTGAAATTTTTTCAAGTCCGGGGCGTATAAGTGCTGTCATTAGTTATAAGTCACAAGGTCTCAATATTATAATTAATTCAAATTATTATCAGTTGTCGCATCAATTTTTTTGACATTATGTATTAAACCCCGTAATTAAAATGTACGTGCCGATATTTACAAATCAAAAGGTAAGAATTTCATGAGTAAGTTTTCTTTCCCCTTTTTTCATTGTCATTCATTTCCGTACGAAAAAAAAAATAAAAACACCTTTCTGTCATTTCTGCACTAATTGATGCTGTGGTTTCGCTACGTGTATGGTTTCGGGTTTTTTCTTTCTCCTTTAATGTAACAGAAAATCAATTGTGTATAAAATAATTAAAGATGTTTAAAACGATATTTAAGATTCCTAAAAGTAAGCAAATTAAGCTTTGTTAATTTGCCAACAATAGGTCATTTCAATATTTATAGATACAATTTTAAGTTCTGAAACCGATAAACAAAAGCACCTTAAAAAATAAATTGAGTTTTTCTTTCTTCACCATTGATTTCTGCTTGCACAAAGCAAGTGGTTATAATAAAAACTTCAGGGAAAGGAATTCGAGAGATTTTCGAATCCATGACGAATACGTAGCGACATTAGTTATACGCCACATGGCTTAAAACATAAAACATAGCATGTATACGCTCCAGTACACATCAAGGATGGAGTCACATATTTCTTAATATAAAATTGGTTAAACATTTTATATAATTTCCATTTTAAAAATATTTTTATTTCTTATAACAACTTTTACTATTAATTATGTGTATATTTTCATAAAAAAGTTGAATATAAATATCTGAATTTTTCTTCCCCACTACTATAATTTTTCGCCTTAATTTTTTAGTAACGCTTTTTAGAGCTCTCGCTTATATTAATGTTTAGCATGTTTAGTTCTGCCTCTTTAATTGAAAAGAAATCAATTGTGCGTAAAAATTAAAAAAAGTTTATTTTAAAATACCAAATTAAAAGTTTTCTTAGTTGTAAAGAAAATGGTCCGTTTTCTTTTTGTTTGTTTTAATTTATTCATAATAAATTCATCTTAACATTTAATCCCTGTTCGAATTTCTTTTTAGAAATCCTAAATGATTTTAAGTTCAATTTCAAATATTTTGGCATAAAAACTTTTTCAATAAAAATCAATGGCCTAAAACGTTCAATTTATATTTCAATAGCCAGAAAACGTTTTGTAATTAAATATTATTAAAATTAGGTGCTTCAATTCATGACAGGCAAGTGGAATTTTATAAGAAAATCTTCTGAAATATTCAAGATTTAACAACAACGGACTGAGATTAGGCCTGACTATTTTGAATAAACTCTTTTTTCTAATTCAAACTAAAAATCGCTGAATATGATTGAAACAGAAATCATTGTTTTTAATGTACTTCAGCCTAACAAACACCAAAAGTATTTAAAACCATATATTAATGATAATTGTTGATGTTATACGCCTACGTATATTACTGGGAACCTAGGCGAATCATAGCTGTCATAATGTATAAGACATGGCGGAGAAGTGTAATAGTGTTTTTAGTTGAGTTCTTCCTTTTCTATTTGTTTTTAAAATTAATTGCCCTAAATTGTGATTATAATAATTATTGTTTCAATAATCTGAAATAATTGGAAAATAATAAAAATATGTATAAGTACACTGCTGTATGTGATTGAGGTGTAGGGGAGACTGGGGCACATTCGGCACTTTTTGTTTAGAGCTTTATATCTCAGTACTTATTTAATATATAAACCAGTGAGCGAAGCAGTATAGTCGGACGGGGCCGACCATATGATACCCTACACAACATCCACGGAAATGTAACTTTGTGTGGTTCTTTAGTCTAAGCTTGGCCAATATTTCGCGATATATGCAACCTCTTGACTATAGAGGTCAGCCAATATTACTAATATCCAGTGCAGCCCTTTTAATTACTTGTCCAGATTCCCTTCACCGTGGGTTGTGTTGTGTTGTTCAACTTCTCGGCTCTATGTCCTTCAGAAGTATATATATACGCCATGGTATACAAATTTGGTAATTTTTCACACAAAAGTCTGGGTCCATTTGACCCGCTAAATATTGACCGATCTTAATCAAAAGAGGCATACCCTGACAACATAGTTGTGTAGGGTATAAAAACTTTATGCCTAATTATTATCCTCGGATTTTTAATTATAAAAACTAGTACCAAAAACATATAATAAATTGATAATAGTTAAACATTTTTACAGTATTGTAAAAAGTCAAATTCACCGAATGTGCCCCCACCCGGGGTAGCTTCGGCATTTGATAGGGCACATTCGGCACCATAGTCATAGCCTCATAATTATCATTGCTATCAGTCTTAGGTAATAGAAAACGTACGGAATATTATTAGGGTGTCGTATACATACCGACAATACTTATACGAAACCAAATTTTTCTTACTTAAGGGAACCCCCCCCCCATTCTCGATTTGAATTTTTTAAGATTTTCAATGGGCTGGTAAATCAATACCAATGCTTGTTAAGGTTTGTAACTTTGCACATATATAATTGAAGATTTAAAAAAGAAGAAAAATAATTTACAAAAATTTTTTGTTATTGTTTTGTTGTTGTTTTTTGTAATTAAAGAAAAGTCCTTATTTTTGATGGCGGGCATGATAACTCCTCACTGGAACATCGGAATCCGAAAATTCCAACGGTGTTAGAAAGAGTACATGTCTGGCTCTCGTATGAACTAGGATTATTGACTTCGCTCTAAAATTAACAAATTGAAAAAATATTTTTGGAAAATCGCCGATTTTTGACCAAAAACCAAATTAAAAAATAAGGAAGATCTTCACCGATTGGCTTTATCCTAGTTCATACGAGAGCTATACACTCCCAGAGAAACGATGCAAAATTTGGAACCGATTGGATTATTAGTTTTTGAGTTATCGTGCCCGCCATTCGCAAAAAAATGTTTAGAGAAAAACGCGTTTAAAGTTTGAGAAACCCTTTAGCCGTCACTTGATGCTGACACACTAAATCGGATATATCTTCAACAGTTCTTGAGATTTTCACTTGAAATTTTGTAGAGACATTCTTTAATCAGTGTAGATTCGAATTATATCAACAAAAATTTTGACCCCGAGAATGGGGGGGTCCCCTTAACAAAAAGTTTTTATTGTATATGGCGTTGTCGTTGTTGGGTTTTTAAATAAATGATTTGGTATTTAATTTACATTTGACTTTCTTTTGTATTGGAGGAACACACAAAAACTGAAAATGAATTAATGATTACAGCAAAGCCGCAACATCACTTAATAGCAAAATGAGGGAAAATTGTATTTGGAAAATATTTTATAAGAAGGCATTTTAGGGGGGTCATTGTCGACTTTTTCGATATTTTGTTACATTAAATTCAAAAGCTTTAAAATGATTTATAAACATTCTATATTTGAATAAAAAGTGACGTCTCGTGCCATGTGGCGTGTGATTGACGATATTATTTATACGCTAGCAATTTCAAACTTTGATGTTATATCAATATGTGGTCCAGTATTGAAGACATTCTGTAAGACATTTTTTCGTCATTTCAAAGGGATTTTTACAAACATTCAATACTGAAGTACTTTTCTGAAACACTATAAGTGATAATCTTTATAAGAGCTATCAAATGAATATACGCTACAGGGACCCTAGCCGAATAATTGATGTCATAATGTATACGCCATGTTGGAGAAGTGTCTGAATTTATATGGAAGTGTATTTTTATCTGTTAGCCTGAAGAATATACAGGCTAACATACAGCGGTGGCCATTTCACAAGCAACTAAAATTTAATACCTGGAAATATGTTGTAAAGAAATTTATTTACATTCTTCTGCCCTCATTCTTCTAGTATCTGTAAGTGTTTTCAATTTTTTCTTTCAAATCCATCCACTTGAACAATATTTGAATTTTAAAACAAAAAAAGCTTTCCACATTTGAAATGCATTATTTTTTATTTCAAATCCATATACCATATAGGTATTTATATGTATGTGTACTTAGAATTCACTTACATTACGTACTCGTAACATTGTCAAAATGATGCTAATCTTGGCATGTTTTCCGCATAACACCTTTGGGGATGACACAAACATGTTTCAAGAAACAAGTGCCAAATTTGAGTGCATGCATGAAGAAAACTGCTTAAGGGCGAAGTATAAACATTTTCAATTCTATAGCTTTTATACATTCATTCATTTCCTTCAAGGTTAAAGTGGGATCATTCGAAATGTATGTGGGGGATAAATTTGGAAATTATTGCAGTACTCAAAAACGTCAATATTTACTAATGGAATGCTATTGATGTAGATTTACCTTTTTTTTTTGGAAAGATTACATATTTTTATTACTCACTTAGTAATATACATTCACTGAAAATATAAATGTCACAGACATAAGTATAATTAAGAACCACAATTCAGGGAGCTCAATCTCCCACGTCTACAATGTCACTTTTTTATTTCCTGTACTCGAGAAGACAATTAAAATTTCGTCCCGTTCCTAATTATGCTGCTGAGTCTATATACATTAATTCTGAAATAAAAGTCAGAATTTGATTGGTCAAGCAACGTAATGTTGTGTATAGCTGACCTATTTATTCCATCGGAAACAATAAAATATTTCTATTGACGTTTTTTTTGGTTCTGAAGTGTTGGAAAAATAGTACCTGTGTTAGTAAACTGTGGGTAACGGATAAGTAGCTCTCAAAGCCTGCTAAGAAGGATGATAGGCTGATAGGAGGGGATGTGTCAGTTATGTTAGTCAATAATTTGCCGAGCATATCGAGATGCGATATATACGATCTGTTTCCGACGTGTAGTTACCAAGGCATTATATAATGGACTTGAGGACCTGAGTATGACTAAAATCATTAATCGTTCCCAAAGGCCGGACAAAGGTCCCGCTTGCCAAACTTGCCAAACTTGCCGACCTTGCCAAAGAACTGTATTGGCCGCGCTTGGTCTATATAAAGCCTTTGATACCGCCAATCATATCATACTGTTTGAGCTCATTGAGAATACGCATCGGCGTTGAGCTCATGTAAGGTTGAACTTTTAGCAGTCTTTTTCGCAAGAAATATGATGAGCGATTGTATTCAGAACTGCTAGAACACCTTCCTGAGAGCTTCAACAGGCTGCTCCTCATGACGCCTTTGGACCTTCAACATAGCAATATGCTTTCGTTGGAGTACTCTCTTGGGAGCTTCAGAGAGAATCATCCTAACCATCATATGGTGGATAAAATTCCCCAACCTGGCGTGTAAGGAAGAATCTGCATAATGTAGATAGAGAGAGAGCGTTCCTTTATAAAAGTGAGCCTCTAGATTAAGTGTGCATGCTATTCAGATCTGCTCGATAGGCATGAACAGGTCTAAATAGCATGCATACTAATGAAGTGCTAAAGAAATACATACTAAAGGATGAGGTCAACCGAAGAGTCTGAAGGCTGAGAACTACCGGTACATACATAGGAATACATAGTGAAAGCTAAGGCCAATCGAAGTATCAAAATTTCTCCGGCTACCTTTTTCCTATCTTATTTTCTTTCATATCTTTAATAAATATATTTTGCAACTTTTTATTATTACCTTCCAGAGAATTAGACAAAGAAAAGAATTTGTGTGTATTAATTTTTAATTGTGTGTATTAATTTTACAAAATTTTAGTTTTCGTTACAACAACTAAAAATACAGTTTAGGAAGTGCGGGACATACGGGCGTATACATTGTGTCGTAAATATTAATTTGAGTAAAGCATGCGTAATTTCCAAATTGATTAATGGAAATAGCTATTTTGTCAAAAACCTAATGGATTTGGGTAGGTTTCCGACGTTTCTGGCGTATGTATTATACGTCGGAAATGTATGTCATTTAAGTCACTGTTTCTGACAGGCCATCTCTGGTTCATACCTTCAATAAATAGATTTGTTTATCCCTTTTCATTTTTATCTGTCAACTATTTCAGGGAAGAACTTTCGACTTAACATTAGGTGTGTCTGGTTACTTTCCCTGCAGGAATTGTCCAGTAACTTCTTTCTGAGAGAGTAAGGTAGTTTTATTCTCTTTTGCAAGAAAAATGCGAAAAGTAAACAGACGGCATCCCTGCAGAAGCTTGCAACTAATCAGCTGATTTGTCAAAACAAACCAATTTGTCCGCCATTATAAAGAATTAAAAGAAAGAAAACACAACCAGTTTAACAAGTTTTTGAGCTATATTTTGTACCATTCCTACTTTTCACACAGAAATGTAAAAAAATAAGTTGGAAACCATCATAACTACCTTTCTGCATATCCAAATCCATATTTGGGCTTAATAACTTACTGCCACTGGCTACAGAGACACACTGATCTTCTTCCGTCATTTTTCTAAAAATGCTGGAAATAGTCTTTTATTTTCCTATTACATATTAATACTTACGTTTTTCTCGTTTTGTAAAGTTTTTCTCCAAAAACAATTAGTCTTGCTAATTCCAAAAAAAATTATTTTCAAATTGAAAGCACAAAAATAAATAAACAAACAATAGAAAACATCTGATTGAATGTCGATGTATGAGAAGAAGAAGAGTTGCAAGAGATTGCAAGAAGAAATTTTTCCAGCAAGAATTTGCAAACTCTCACTGAAAGAACTGTCAAAATTTCTCTCTCCAACCGCTCTCTTTTGCAGAACTTTTGGGTTAACAGACGACTTCCAGTAACAATTTGTAACAATTGTTACAAACTTTAGGGTAACCAGACACACCTATTTATTGTAGAAATTGACGTACATTTGTGGACGTCTAGTGAAATATACAAACTGTACTCTGAAAGTTTTGTCAAAATGTTAGTTTTCGTTTTCAAAAATAAATAAAAACTAAATTTTAGGAAGTGTGGAACAAATCGGCGTATACATTTTGGCGAAATGTATACGCCAAAATTGCACTGAATGTTTACTTTCTTTCCAGTTTTGTTAAAATAACAAATTGTTCCTTTGTATTGATTGCCCTTCAATATCGTTTGCTAATTCGTCTCATATTTATTGTAAAAATTGCCGTACATTTGTTGTCGTATATTGAAATTGACAATCTGTATACAGAATGTTTTGTTGAAATGTTAGCTTTTATTATCAAAAGCAACCAAATAATACATTTTAGGAAGTGTGGGACGTGGTACCGTATACATGTTGTCGTAATGTATACGCTACCATTGCACTGAACTGCTTACTTTCTTTTTAGGTTTCTAAAAATAACAAATATTTTCTTTAGGATGTATCCACCTTCGCCGAATAAACTGCTAATATATTTAATAGGTGGGTCAACTTACGATTAGTTTTAAGAATGTACAGTCGAAACCACATCAATTATAATTTACAATTAAAACAGAAAACACAATTTGGATTTAATTCCGAGTTTTTTTTTCAAATTCATCACAGTTTACTTATGATCCTCCCTAGCGTCTACCCCAATACCATTTACATATGTTTACATCCACATCTGTATAAAAATATGAAAATAGTCGCGAAAATCTAAACAAATTGGATGCAATAAAAAGTAAAATGTATTTTTTCACATTTCTATATTTTTATTGCAAATTGTTATGGTCTTTGTGCGTGTGTTGTTATATTGAACCACAACACTTCTTACATTTTTCCACCATGTGTTAACAATAACGTATTTTCCTTTGCATATTCCTTGGAGGAAATAAATAAAAGTAATACTTCAGCTATAAGTTTTCCCAAATTAACTTCAATTTGGCACAAAATATGAAGCAAAATATTTGCGCTCCAAATTGAGAAAACATGCTCTCGATTATAATCACTTTGTTAGAATACTCTGGAGTAATTTGAACAGAAATAAATATATTTGTGTGTAAGTTATCCTCAAAGAAATATTTTATGTAATTGAAGGCATAAATTATAACGGTTGTTGTTACAAGCAATAATGAATATATTTCTACACACTAACTTCGAAGACTCTTTCAATTAACGTACAGAAATTAGAAATGATTAGGTTGTCGTATACTTAACGACATTACTTATACGAAACAAGGTTTCCGATACATAAATTTCAATCATTGTTGCTGATGTTTGAGTAATGTGGAATATACGATTGCAGTTGAAATCACTTATAGCGACCATGGAGATTTATTAGCTATAAGTTTTCATAACTGAACTTACATTTAGCACAAAGTATGAAGCAACATATTTGCGCTCCAAATTAAGAAAACATGACCTCAATTACAATCACTTCGTTAGAATACTCTGGAGTAATATGAACAGAATAAATATATTTAAGTGTAAGTTATATACAATGAATTTGAAAGAATCGGAATATTATTTGCCGAAATTATCAATCAAAGAGGTATTGTTGAAAATCTGAAGGTCTTCTCTGACACGTGACGAATCATAGATAAATTATTGAAAAAAATGTATTTTCATACATTTATTTCACATAACTTGGCGCTTCCTACTAAACATATTACTTTTTAGTTTAAGGGAATCAATAGAAAATAAACAATTTGTTATTTTTTGAAACCTGGAAGGAAAGTAAACATTTCAGAGCAACGGTAGCGTATACATTACGACGAAATGTATACGTCGGTATGTTCCACACTTTCTAACATTTAGTTTTTATTCATTTTTGAAAACGAAAACTAACATTTCGACAAAACTTTGTGTATACAGATAGTTAATTTCGCTAGACCACAACAAATGTACACCAATTTCTACAATAAATATAAGACTGTCTGTATCTGTAAATGACATATTTTTGGGATTCCAGAAGTGTGAAGTCGAAAGTTCTTTCATGAAATTTTTGACAGAAAACAATGAAAAGGGGAAAATATATTTATTGGAAGTAACAACGGAAATAGGATTGGATAAGACTAGGTGGAGAAATATGACACTTGCATTGACCTTAGCCAGAAGTCAATGGGACTTAGTTGTTCGTTTCCGATAATAAATAATTAATCACATAAATCGAATAACCCTAATATGTTAGCAGTTTATTCGCAAAAGCGGATCAATACAAACGAAACAATTTGTTATTTACAATCCGGACAAAATTAAGCAGTTCAGTGCAATTATAACGTATACATTACAACAACATGTATACGCTGCCAGGTCCCACAATAGAAAAGCTAAGAAAGCAGACATTATCTACTAAAGTAAATAAATTCACTCCACTGCACTATAGGTCAAATGACCACTTTTCCTGTGCAAAATTAATAGCGGCAACAAAATCATAGAATTCGTCATGAAATTTGGCCCAACTGATTTTTTTGTTACTTGAATCGTTATTTTTGAATTTGGAAGAAATCGGTTCAGATTTAGATATAGCTCCCATATATAGTTTCGTCCAATTTTATGTAACCAGAGCACCATACTGCCAATATTGGTCCGGTTGAGACAAAATTTTACACAGAATATTGAATTATGTCCAGATTGATGTATGCGAAGTTTTGTTGGAATCGGTTCTGATTTAGATATAGCTCCCATATATAGTTTATATATAATGTTAAGCAAAATTAATGTACTATTTGCTTTAAAAATTTCTCTCTTTCATCCGAAATGTTGTCGACAGCAATTTTGCTCACTACATGTTTGAAAACAGCACCAAGTTTTTTTTCTTTTTGTTACCTTCTTTTCGCCGTATT
Organism: Musca vetustissima; assembly: GCF_032173495.1. Lineage (NCBI taxonomy): Eukaryota > Metazoa > Arthropoda > Insecta > Diptera > Muscidae > Musca > Musca vetustissima. Next base: position 10,808 of record NW_026878086.1, on the reverse strand, counting down.
TCAAAAAGTTCGATTTTTTATACGGTGGTTGCCTATATTAAAGAGGCATTACTCGTAATACGCAAAAAATCGCAACTTGAAATAAACTTAAATTAACTCATTACTTATCACTTAATTTGTGTGCAAAATTTCAAAGAGGTCATATTGGGTCATTTTTTTTAATAGCCTACTGAAAGTCAATCTATCAAATTACATTAACTTTTTAAAGTCTTCATAGATTAAAGGGTTATTTTCAAGTATAGTGTCGCAAACATAAAAATGTTTTGATTTAATATAAAAATGCTCACTTGTATCTATATTTTCCATTTTACACTAATTAATTATTGTAAACACAATCGAAATAATACGCACTCAAAGTTGACTAAGCCCCACAGAAATATAAGCACATTTATAGAATAAATTGTATTGAGCGACTTGCACGGCCAGCTTTGTAACGGTACTTTATATTTAGCACTAATAAATATCACGTGTCTCTATTCTAGAGTGTTCTAAATACAAAAACAACAACAACTCGTGAATAACGACACTTTGATTTTCTCCAATTATGTACAGAAAAACCGGGCATTTGACCTATAGTGCACTGTGAGGACTTACCGGGACTTCGCAGTAGATAGGACTTATTTACTTTAGTTGCTGATGTCTGCTTTCTCAGCTGCTCCATTGTGGGACCTGGAAGAAAGAAGCCCCCTCAGTGAATGGAATTTGTGTAGAAGAAGAAATGTTGTAGATAGAGAATGGTTCGAAAAAAACGTGATTGTTTACCAATGATCGATGGTAAAAAGTTTAATAATACTGAAGAAGAATCAGAACTAAACAACTACGACAACGACGCGAATCTGGGAAAACAAGGATAACAAGAAGAATTGAAGAAGAAACATCTGATGATTTTTAAATTAGATATATTTTAAAATAAATGACATATTGGAATAAAAAAATTAGATTCCTTGTAGAGAGATGTGTTCAATAAAAACGTGCATTTAAAAATATGTGTTTACTATTGTATTCCGCAGACTTGTTCCTATAAAATAAGAGATTGTAACGTATACATATTGACGTTAAATATGTACATGATAATAACATATTTATCTGTAATCGCGTGCATTTTCGTAGTAAATACTCGCCATCAAAATTACAGTATAAGAAAAAAACTTCAGAAAGGGGTAAGGTGTGCTTCAGAAATGTCCAAAGGTTTTTGTAGCGTTTCAAAACATTTACAATAAATGCCTTCCCAAAAAATTGCAATAAATTCTGCGTTTACATTTTATTATTTATCTCCAATGTTTTTATGGAACATTTCTAATAAAGATGCCTTTCTTTTCACATCGGGGAAATAAACAAAGTTGTAAATATGAAATGCTTTCTTTACTCTTAAGTGATTTTCCACTTTCACTTCTCCACTTCTCAAATGTTGCACTTTTCATGAAAAATGTTTCTGCGCCCAAAGGTGTTATGGGTGGTATACTTCGAATTCCTTTCATTTTGACAAAAAAAAGTATACACATTATCCTTTAGGTACATATTGTGTATGTAAATTGTTCACCTGAGATATGTGCGTATGTATGTTATCATTGATGCATTTCAAATGTAAATTATAAGTATTTGTATGTTTAAAACTCAAATCAATTTAAATACGAGCTAAATAAAATTTAAATTTATACATTTGCGATGTTACCAATACGTATACGAGGGTTTTGACATTTTCTCTGTCCTCCTGGCAGTGGACTGAAGAAATTTGAAACGTCCAACGACGTGTATTTTTGGGACATGCGATGCGATCGTTCACCAGTTTCAAAAAAAAAGTCTGTAGAAAACATAACCAGCAGGTAACAAAAAACCACACCAGCAAATTAAAATGGAAAGGAGTAGCTTCCATAACAGAACCCAAAGGTGAACTGTACATAATTTTGTCAGATTTTTTTATTTTCTTTTTTATAATTTTTATTATTTACGTTAATCATAATAATGGCATAACGTTGTTATCATTCATTATCAAGATCATAAAAATGTCAGCACTCCGTTTACTCTCAGTTCAAATGGGAATAAAACCCTAAAATATCAACCGATTTCTATGCTTTTTTCATAGATTATATAGCTTTTCGTAATACTTATAAGACTTGATATTTATTTCCGTTTTGAGTTTACATGAATTTAAAAAAATAATAATCCTTAGTAATGTATATTATTATACATTATTACAATTTTTATTGAGTCTAAACACCCTTAATGATTATTATGATAACTAAACCATTTAGCCCATTTGGTCAATGCTATTTAATGTTTTTCTTATACAACAACAACTTCTGTTAGCCAACTAATAGAAGTTTCTACACAATACAAATCTGTAAAGATTCTCAAAACAAACTTCAATGCTGCTCATTAAATTTTACGTTCTCCAAAGTCATTGTTTCGGGAAAAAGGAGAAAACAATTACATACCCTGCGTTGTTCTTACTACTTATTTTTATTATAAATTAGGGCAGCACCAGCTGCAGAAAATTAAACGATTTTTTTTTCATTTTACTTAACAAAAGTTTTGTATTGTAGGTACAGTCGAATTCGGTTAAACGAAAACGGCTAATTTCAGAAATGTTTTTCTCTTAAGCAGGATTTTCAATTAAGAGAACTTCGGATAAGCGAAAGTCGTTGCGCATTAACGAAGTTTTCAATCAATATCTGAAAAATGGTAAAATTTATAAATCATATTACAAAATGAATTGAATAAGAACTTACTTTTTTGTTAAACATTAGCTTGGATGGTTGCAAAAATGTGGAATATAATTTTTGGGCTGCACATAAAAATTTGAATGAATTTCGTCGCCCTTACAAAAATGATATTTTTCTCTTAAACGGTGCTCGTTTCATATATATTTGTATTTTTCCAACAAAAAAGTTTTTCTCTTACAGAGATTTTCAATTAGCCGGTTTTTCTTTTAAGCGAAGTAAAGTGTTTGAAAATTCATCTGAAATATTTGTTTAACATTTTTAGTTTCAATTAACCGATTTTTTCGATAAACCGGCGTTCGCTTATCCGAATTCGACAGTATATGGCGTTGTCGTTGGGTTTTATAAATAAATGATTTGATATTTCATTTACACTTGACTTTCTTTTGTAGAGGAGGAACACACAAAAAAATGGACTGAATTAATGATTACAGCAAAGCCGCAACATCAATTAACGGCAAAATGAGGGAAAGTTGCTGAACATACATTTCTGGTGATAATTCTACAAAAAAATGTGAATTTTTCATTGGACGCTTGAACGAGGACATGCAATTGTATATTACTGGATGTACGATTCTTTGAATATGGAAATAAATTGTACAGGAACTGAAGAAACATATATTTAAATAAGTAAATTCCTTATTTCCTATAAATTAAAGTTATAGTTTCTTCGTATGATCAACGATATTATTTATACGCCATTAAATCCATAATTGTATTTGGAAACAAACTTTTTAAGAAATTAATATAGGGATTCATGGTCTAATTTTTCGATATGTTGTTACAAAAAAGGAATTATTATATAAATTTCAAACTTCGATGTCATGATGTCAAAATTGGGTCCAGAATTGATTACTTTTTATAAAAAATATATGTGGACTTTTTCTTCATATTCTTTCGACGTTTCAAAAGGATTTATAACAAATGTTCAATAAGGGATAATTGACAATAACACCTAAACGCAACTCCTGGAAAAATTCTGTGAGCAGATCGTTAGCGGAAACGCTGTTCAAAAAAAGATTTTTGTATCAAAAACACACTTTCAGATTAACGATATGACATTTAAGTTCCATGTCATGAGGCGTATGATTGACGATATTATGTATACGCTATAAAAATCAAACTTCCATGTTATAGCAAAATGTCGTGTAGTATTGAAAACATTTTGTAAGGAGGTATTGTAAGAGGGCTATGTCGACTTTTTTGTCATGTTCGGACGTTTCAAAAGGAAATATTCAATAGGGTATTAGGGTATAAATGGCAAGAAAACCCTAAACGCAACTCCTAGAAAAGATTTTGTGAACAGATCGTTACCATATACGATGTTTTTAAAATGAAGAAGTTTCTATAAAAACCCCTCACCCAAAGTTAAACAATGATGGACGAAAACAAAATAGAAACAAAAAAGGTTTCATTTGAAATTTCATTTACCAACGATCACACCGATAAGTGATGATGTAACTGTAATAAGGGAGGCAAGATCTGAGGAACCTAAGATTTATGAATCTGTGGTACGGAATGCAATAAACAGCGTCATACAATTTAAAGTGGCTGGGCCAGATTATGTCTTTCCCCAATGAAAGAAATACAGAAAGATTTTCTCTCTCTCTCCGACATGAAACTAGTATTTAAATTTTTATGAATTTTTTTTTAAGATTTTCATGTTTACATGATTTATTGGATTTTAAGGATTTCAAGTTTACAGTCGAACTATGTGGAGGAACAATTTTCTGCGTATTTTTTACTGGGATTTATTGGATTTTAAGAATTTCAAGTTTACAATGGAACCACATGCATTTTTTAAAGAATATTTTTTCAAGGCCTATATGAAGCGTATATTTTTCAGGAATATCTTATTCAATGTCTATTACTGTGAAATCATGTTGAAGAACAATTTTTACCACATGATTTTTTTAAGAATATTTGCTCATGGCCTATATAAGGCGTAGATTTTTTATAGAATATTTTTTAGGGCCTATATGAGCCGTGTATTTTTTAAAGAATATATTTTCAAAATGCATATGCATGCATGCATATTTTATGTAACAGGAATTTATTCTTTGAAAAATTACACAATTTGTAGCAACAAAAAAGGTACATTTATTTAACATTCCTTTCCAGTTCTTTCACTCTCTATCTTCCTTTCTAAATTTCTTGATAACTCAATAATATCCGATGACATTTTCTAGGCCAACCAACCAACCATAAGCTCTTAAGATGTTTAGTAAACACACCCAAACGAATTTAATAATCAATGAAGAGTGGTATCGTATCGTCATTTACTTTTATCCTTTACCCTCGAGCAGATTTCAGCTATGAGCATAATTAAGTATAATTTATAAAAGGAGACCTTTGTAAATAAAAAGTTGAAAAATGTTCAGCTAGCTATGTTGACAAGGGGACCAGAATAAACAAAAGTTAATAAATTATTAATTGATAAAATGCAAAAATGGGATACAGAGAAAGAAATAAAGGCGTCGTTATATACGGCCGGATCAAAGTTTTTTTCAACATTCACCATACAATGGGGGCCTATTTCATGGTATATTTCGCCAGGGGAAGACGAAATACCAAGCTACAAATCCTCAGGTTCCATAATTGGGCTAGGACCTACATAGCGGCGTGTGTTTCTTAAAGAATATTTTTTCAAGGCCTATATTAGGGGGGTCCACGAAAGGCGTAATTTTTTTAAAAAATATTTTTAGAGCTCCACCAAAGGCGTGGATTGTTTAAAAAATATTTTTAGGAGTCCACCAAAGGTGTAAATTTTTTAAAAAAAGTTTTTAGACGTCCAGCAAAGGCGTGGATATTTTAAAATATATTTTTAGAGGCCCACAAATGCGTGGATATTTTTTAAACAAATTTTTAGAGGTCCCCTAAAGACGTAGATTAAAAAAAATATTTTTAGGGATCCACCAAAGGCGTGGATTTTTTAATAAATATTTTTAGGGGTCCATCAAAGACGTGGACCAAAGGCGTGGATTTTTTAAAAAAATATTTTTAGGGGCGAGGATTTTTTAAAAAATATTTTTAGGGGTCCATCAAAGACGTGGACCAAAGGCGTGAATTTTTTAAAAAATATTTTTAGGATTCCATCAAAGACGTGGACCAAAGGCGTGAATTTTTTAAAAAATATTTTTAGGATTCCATCAAAGACGTGGACCAAACGCGTGAATTTCTTAAAAAATATTTTTAGGGGTCCACCAAAGGCTTGGATTTTTTAAAAAATATTTTTTCAAAGCCCCTAACTTCTCCAGTCCAGTCTTTTAGTTAAATTCTGATTTTATATTTACTAAAGTTAATCGATAATTTTTCCAATTCATCAATGTTGGGCTAACGTGCAATGTTCCAATGTCTTAAAGATGAAATAATTGTTAACCCCGCCCATCATCTTTCTATTTTCTTCTCTCCCATAACTATTTATAGCAATTAAGCCTTCACATATTGCTAATTTAACAACTTCCTATTGAATAAAGTTTGTTTTTCTCTATTTGCAAAAACACGCATACACACACAAAATTTGTTGTTGTTATATCTCACCCAGGACACCACAACAAAATTAGTTGGTAATATCAACACTAATCTTCTTACAATTCGGTTTTCGTTCTTTGTTTGGTTTCGTTGTCTGTTGCGGTAAAACCACTTTTGTGCAAAGATCCTGCCATTCGAAATGGCAAAGCTTTTACAAATGTCTTGCCACAATGACTTTGCGTGCAAGTATATGTGTGTGTTTAATTCTGGAGAAATGTTTGTGTTTGTAAATCCACATTGCACATAATTTGATATGTGTGTGTCAGTGTTTGTACACATGTCAAGTGTAGATTTACCCTGCATGTATTTCAGAGAAATAAAGAATTTTACAAAAAAAGAAAAGAAGAAAAAAAGTAGATTAAATTGTAAATGTCAAGAGTGTGTCTTACAATGCAGATTTACATGCATATATTGGGAGCCAAGAAGAAGTAAAATAATGTGGTAAATAAAAGATAGAGAAAGTGATTAACAAAAATGCCAATATTTATACCCTACACAACTATGTTGTCAGGTTATTATAGCTTTGTGCGACCCGCGAACGATCGACATATTTCGACTACCTGAGTCGATCTAGCCATGTGTATCCGTCCGTCTGTCCATTAGAATTTGTAAACACGCTACAGACCACAGTTATGCTACAGACCAATCGTAGGCTCGGTCCTGACCAAAGAATATCCCTACTGTTATTGGCAGTAATCGGTTAATATGGACCAACAACTTTATTTTTGTCTGTTTCTCTGGTCGCTCTAAAGGCCACAATTCTGACCCGAACATCAAGAAATTTTACGCATAAGCAAAAAGCAATTATATATTTAGTCTGGAAGGACATAGACCTAAGAAGTTGATAGTATATCAGATAGGAGTGGTTGACCTTTAAATAGATACCAATTATATTGTTGTAGGTACTACAATGTGGGAGTTAAACACCTGTAAGTGTTTACGTATTCCGATATTTTTAGTTTTACCATTACACTAGAGGGCGAAAATATAGCGCTAATGACTTGAAAATTAGCATGAGGTCCCGGTTATGGTGAAAGACGACGCGAATAATTTTCGACGATGATCAGTTGATATTTCGTGGTTATCAAGTCATTCTACAGTCCACCATTATAATGTCGTGATAATTAATCCTGGAAAACATGATACGGAAGTAACACCACATCAAAAATATTCAAAGCTTTTATTTGAGGAAAAGAACACAATTTGAATCTTATGAATCCTGAAAAACATGATACGGAAGTCATGCCGCAGAGAAGCTGTTGACCACCAATCTGTCAAGAGAGTGTAAATATCTAGAAATATTACCCTGGCACTAAATATAGACCTGCAATGATCATTGGTCGTTGTGAAGGGTATCATATGTTCGGTCCCGCCCAATTATACTACTCCGCTCACTGGTTTTATTTGTCTTATTTTTTATAGAAGACGTATAAAGGTTCTTCTATGCATACAGGATCTATAAACGGTATCTATGTATAGAAGTCCAATAAAAGGGTTTTTAGAATTTTACATGGTCTTCTAGAACTGTAAATGGTCTTCTAGACCTAAAACACAAGATCTTATTTAAAAAGTCATAAAAATCAGCTCCTGTTACGATTTTTTCTTTTATCTCCTCAATTGTAGTAAAACTATTTTCTTTCTCCGGGGTCTTATTATTTGCTAAGAGGGAAAGGTGAGCAGGGGCCAATTCCGATGAATACCGTGGTTGATTTTTTTTTTTTTTTTGTGGAAAAACTCACGCATAAGCATCAATGTATGAAGAATATATCTGAAGATTTAGATTGCGCAAACGGCGCATATTTTTAAGGTAGAATTTCTCATTCACCGTTCTACCTTGTAGCAAGGATTAATAATGCACCATGCCTTCACATCTGACCAAATTTTCCGACCTTGGCTCTTCTGGTCGTTTTCATTAGTATGATTGGGAGTTGATTCAATTAAACGGCACCTCTGCACTATAGGCCCAATGGCATGTTACTGAGAAAAAATCAATTTTTAAGTCATACATTTATTCAAAATGGAATCGGAATTAGATTCATAACACTTAGGACCATTCAAAAAGAAAAGTATTTTCTATAAAATGCGGATACATTTCTAATAATAACATCAAAACATGGATCTATGATGTTAATTTTCAGTCTTCAATATACCGACCTAAAACCTTCAAAATACCGACTCCGGAATTACTGTTCTATGGAAGCTATACCCAACGTGGTCCGATATATCCCATTTTGCAATACCTACCATCCTAGGAGTAAAAGCATGTCAGTGCAAAATTTTAAAATTCTATCTTAAGTATTGTGATTTCAACAGACAGACATAGCAGATGTGTACACTCCGAAGAATTTTCAAATATTTTGTTATGCAATTGGTCTTTCAATTGCCTTCATAGCTCATATGTAGGTCTGTGTTAAGCGTCCCTTTATGTAGGCATCATCTATCAAATACCTATACTAGAGTCCTGTCGAAGATCTTGTTTGCACAAGTGACAAATGAATAATTCCAGAACATATGTTTCAATAATAAATTACTCAATATAATGTTATGCATACACCACAATATGCTCAAATAATTGTTATTGTATAATAACAATTCTATTTATCTTGTAAATAGTTATATTACCATATATATATATATATATATATATACTCGTACATATGTCACATGTTTTATTTGTGTTAGTGTATACCTTTATTCTCCCATTACACACTGTCATACTGTGCGTATAATTAATTTCAATATGTATACGACACCAGAATACAATTCTGTGTACAACAACAACTGTGCTTAATAATTTATTAAACACAGGTTATTTTTTTATATTGCCATCTCTTGAAAGAGATCTCCAGAGCATAACAATAATGGAAAATATTCGAACAAACACACACACACATACCTATACTTTTTTGGAAATCTGTTGGAGGATAAGCTTGATAATACTCTGGACTAATGTACACATGGTGATATAGATACTTGTATGTATATATGTGTAGGGGGTATTTGCAGAAGACAAATAAATAAAGACCTAATAAAGTTAAACCTCAACAGTAATGACAATGAAATGCATGACTAAAAAACCCGAAATGGTCCCATCTGCGAAAGCATTAAACGACTTTGGAAATGTTCACATTTTTTTCTTTGCAAATAACATGAAGGTGTGTATTACTTATGCATAAAGTACCAATTAAATATGTATTGTTAATGGGACGAGGTCATAAATAAAGCAGCAATGTAATACATAAAATAAGGATTAAACTCCAAGGGGGAGAGATACAATATTAACAATTGAAAACATATATACATAATATATATTCCTATTTCTAACTAAAATATTTTTCTACAACATTTTTTCTATAATATTTTTGTTACTAAATAATGTTAAATACATTTTTTATATAAACATTTTTCTATTATTTATTTATTTTTTAATTTTTTTTTTTAACTTTCTTCTATTTTCATGTAATTGTTTTTTGGTTCGTAAACAACACCTCTGGCAACATTACACGATATCCCTTTTTTACTACCAACTGCACAATCCCAAAACAAAACTTTTTTAAACACCAAAACCAACCTCTATCCAACATCATCACCACAACGACGTTCAACAACAACACATTGCCATGAAACCAACAAATACGCCTCCTCCAACCCCTAATATACACAGGCAAATTAGCAGCAACACAATGGCGTACTCGATTTGGTCGTCTATCCAAAGTACCAGCTTTGGGTGAAGTGGATCCAACAGGATCATTTTGTGCCTTTCCTGATAATTGGTTGAAAATGAAAGCCGGTAAACAAAACAACAACAACAGAAACATATTTATTATATAACACTAACAACCTAACAGCACCCATTTTACTTTCAATGAACTTTGCCACCAAACACATAAGAGCGCCTAATAATACACCACCAAATTTTTAACAAAAATAATTTTTAAATCCTTTTTTTCAAAGACCTAACTAACTATTGGTTATGCTTGTATAAAAAAATTGGAATGCTGCTTGTGTGTTATTTAACTAAATAGAAAGAAACATTTACAATGGAATCTCTTGCCAACGGAAAATTTAAAATTTATGAGAAGATTTTTTCACAAAGTATTAGTATTGTAAAAAATATTTCTATTCCTGTTGTAAGAGGCTCCACTGTATATTTGTACACCTTTATTGTGAAAAGTTTAATAATTGATTTTTTTTTGTTATTTACCTTTTTTATAGCCGAAAAAGCTGTTAGTCCTTCGAGTGCGGATTTATGGAAAAGTAAGTCTTATTGAAATATTGAGGTTTTACAACAACTAATTGAAATTCCATTTTTCTTTCCCTTTAAAGTTTTCTTTGTGAATGCTGTGCCATTTGTTGCGTTTGGTTTTCTGGATAATTTCACTATGATTATTGCTGTAAGTTGGTCGCAAAAAATAAATACAAGTAAAAAACAAGTAGACACATTGTTAAGTTCGGCAGGGTCGAACTTGGAGTACGTTAAAAATTCGGTCGGGATATTTATGCTATGATGCTATATGATAAAATAATGTTTGAAATTACAGACACTCTAGTTGGAAA
>NW_026878085.1:0-23356 GCF_032173495.1 Musca vetustissima | reverse complement strand
AATCGCTAGGGGCGCAATAACAGATGGGGCCTTGGGCCTTACAAAAAGACAATTATTTGCTGTCAATTCCATTAAAAGTTTAACAATTCGAAAGGATCAAGGTGAGATCAAAAGGATCTATACATTTCAAGCCTTATGTAATAGCTTAAATAAAATTTTGAAAAAAACCACACATTGTGTAGATATTGAAAAAATATTTTATTTTTAAATTCCATGGCTTATGAAGGTCCCTAAAAATATTTTGTAAAATTCCACGGCTAATGTAGGTTTAAACCAGTAAGGAAAGTAGTAAAGTCGGACTGGGCCGACTATATGATACCCTTCACCACTGTGGGTATATTCAACAGATGGGTATATTAACAGATGTCGAATTTTTCAAGGACCATTAACTTGAAAATGGATCCATAAACATGTAATTCTGCAACTTATACTATATTTTTCATTTGGTCAGATACAGGGTTGCTCGAAGCTAGGTTATACCTACTTCAGTACGCTGTGCCAAATTTTTTGTCAATCGGCCTACCTTGGGATATTTGGTGAACCATGTATGTATCGGACAAAAATATATATGGGAGCTATATCTAAATCTGGACCGATTTTCAAAAAATTTAACACACATCATTCTACTCTTAATGCAGTACGCTATGCCAAATTTTGTGCAAATCGAAGGATATTTGGGGACTTTTGGTACAACATTTGCATTAAATCGGAGGAAACCAGTAAGGAAAGTAGTAAAGTCGGACGGGGCCGACTATATGATACCCTTCACCACTATGGATATATTAAACAGGACTATTAACATGAAATTGGATGAAATAAAATATGCATTATTTATCTAAATGTGAATCTACCTATATATCCATAAGTTATATAAACCGACTTCAATCAAATATAAATAGGTTATCTGTTGGGCTATGTCTATATTCTAAATATGAACTACATTTCTACGAAATTTGTACGTTGTGCAAAATTTGATGTCAACCTGACTAGCATGAAGAGTTTGATGTCCAATTTACTTAAAATCGGGCGAAACTATATATGGAAGCTCTATCCAAATATATCGAAGGATATATAGGGACTTTGGTGCACCATTTACATGAAATCGGACGAAACTATATCTGAATCTGGGCCGATTTTCTCGAAACTGGGCAGACATCATTCTAGGCTCAATTCAGTACGTTATGCCAAATTTCCTGCAAATCGAAAGATATATAGGGACTTTGGTGCACCATTTACATAAAATCGGACAAAACTATATATGGGAGCTATATCTAAATCTGAACCGATTTTCACGAAACTTAGCCCACATCATTCTTGGCTTAATTCAGTACCCTATGCCAAATTTCGTGCAAATCGAAAGATATATAGGGGCTTTGGTGCCCCGTTAACCTTAAATCGGACGAAAATATATATGGAAGCTATATATAAATCTGAACCGATTTTCATGAAACTTGGCACGCATCATTCTACACCCAAGTCAGTACCCTACGCCAAGTTTCGTGCAAATCAAAAGATATTTGGGGACTTTGGTACGCCATTTACCTTAAATCGGACGAAAATATATATCGGAGCTATATCTAAATCTGAACCGATTTTCACGAAACTTAGCACACATCATTGTAGACCTAGTTCATTACGCTGTGCCAAATTTCGTGATATATCGAAAGATATTTAGGGACTTTGGTACACCATTTACCTTAAATCGGACGAACCTATATATGGGAGCTATATCTAATTGTGAACCGATTTTTCCCCATCTCAATAGGGTTCGTCCTTGGGCCAAATAAGTGACCTATGCCAAATTTCATCCAATTTGGATCATAAATGCGACCTGTACTTTGTTTACAATTTAACATGGACATACAGATGGCCGGCCGGACGGACGGACCTACATACATAAATCGATTCTATTCGTATTCTCAAAAGGAACCATGTGTCTATCTCGTTTTCTTTTGCCTGTTACAAACATATGTACAAGGACATAATACCCTGTACCACAGTGTGATGAAGGGTATAAAAATATTCTTAAACCAGTGAGATGAGCAGTATAGTTGGATGGGGCCCACCATATGATACCCTACACAACATCCACGAAAATCTAACTTTCTGCGGTTCTATATTCAGAGCTTAGGTAATATTTCGCGATATTTGAACCCCGTTGACCGACTAGAGGTCAACAAATTCTACTCATGTTCAGCACAGCCCTCCTAATTGCTTTTCTAGATTCCCTTTACCGTGGGTTGTAATGTTCGTCTTTCAATTGTGGCCTATAGATCGTCTCGAAAAAAAATTAAGTTTTCGGTCCACTCCAAAATTATTATCTGATTATCACCGAAAATTATAGGCGTTGTCCTTCATCCCCTTAATATTAACGAATCTTTACCAAAAACAATAGGGGTCTTCATTGGTCAGAACCCATTGTATATGCAAAATTTCGTGAAGATCGGTCCATAACTGTGGCCTGTATCGTGTTTACAAATTATAATGGGCAGACGGACGGACGGACACACATGTCTCGATCGACTCAGCTAGTCGAGATATGACGATCGGTATACATAAAGCTGGGTCTAGGACCAATATTTCGCGGCGTTACAAACTTCTGGGGCTCCACAAAGCTATAATACCCTGACAACATAGTTGTCTAGGGTATAAAAATCCTCACCTTATGCATAAATTGAATTTTTTTTCTAATCCACGACTTATGTAGATCCTGAAAAAAAAATTTGTTTTGAAATCCACGCCTTATGTAGGTCCTCGGAATATATATATATATATATATATATTACTACACCCACTTAGTAGATTTTTTATGACTTTACCCTGAACCATTTATGTTTTCTTTGACTCAACAATAGTATTTATAAAATTGTTGAGTTTTTCCATGCATAGATTATATCAATCAAATGTCATAGCCACCATGCGAACAAAAGTCAAATGGTTGGAAAAAATTTCCGAAAATTTCCCCTGGTGATATATTTACTTAACATTATTTTTCCCTTTATTTATTTTTTTTTGTATGAACTCAAAAAATGTGGCAGTCGAACTAAACCAAGTTGCAAATCCTTTTCAATGTTCGGCTTCTGCTTCTGTTTTTTTTTCTTTTTTGTGGGCCCATGAAATATTGCCAAACATTAATGTTTTGCAGTTGAACATTTATATGTCTAGCACTGGGCTTCATTCTACTTAGTTCTGTATATTTTTCGCTTTGAAAAAAAAAAATCATGTCAGTGTGTGTGTGTGTGTCTATGTTCTAATATGCGTCATTTTTGAGCAATCCACTAAGGATTACACAAATATGCGAGTAGTATGTAGAAATTTCAATTCTTCTTGTTTTTTCTGCAACAATCCCAACAGTACTGAAATATATAACGCATTACTCCTACCACACAGCCCATCATACTAATACCATGGCGATTTGCAGAGCTCTTTTACAACCCAATTCGCCAGCGAGAAAAAAAAATCTACTTCTGTGGTAAGGGGTTTGTCGGCTACCACCACTACTGTGTAACTGTGTCATGGTGTTCAGATTAAAAGCCTTTCACATGAAATAACAACACCAGCCAACCAGCCAGCCAAACAAAACAACCAACCAGCCAACAACAACAAAACCCTATTTACACAGTACTGAATGAATAGAAGCAATATTCCGCACAAATAACCCCATTCACACACATATATTTCATCAAAATCCCCCAGAGTTTAGAATACAATTTTTGTGGATGTTTTTGGGCTGTTTGATTCTAAACATTTGTCTTTACACACACACACACGTGTGTTAAATGCGAATCTGGGATGTACGGGTTGGGCCCAAAGTAAACCAAAACTATCGTACTTACTGCATATAAAATTTGGGGTTTTATTGGTGACAGAGATGGGATACTATTCGAACAATTTTTTTTTAAATCTGGGGCTAATATAGACTCTTTCGAAAAATATTCTATAACCAGTAAGGAAAGTAGTAAAGTCGGACGGGCCGACTATGCCATCCACCACTTTGGGTATATTCAACAGATGGAATCCTAACAGACGTCGCATTTTTAAAGGACCATGTAATTCTGCAATCTTTATTAATTTTTGGTCAGATATGGAGTTGCTTCTTATTTATTTACAAAATTATGTAAATAAATTTGAAGCAAAATATCGAAATCTAAACCGATTTCATCGAAACTTGTCACATGTTAGGTTACAGTTCTTCATTTACGTATAAATCCAATTTTCGTGCAAATCGAAGGTTATATAGGGACTTTGGTGCACCATTTACATAAAATCGGCCGATAATATATATGGAAGCTATATCTAAATCTGAACCGATTTTCACGAAATTTAACACACATCTTTCTGGCCTTAATTCAGTACGCTATGTCAAATTTCGTCCAAATCGAAGCATATTTAAGGACTTTGGTGTACCATTTACCTTAAATCGGACGAAACTATATATGGGAGCTATATCTAAATCTGAACCGATTTTTTCGCAACTTGGCACATATCATTCTAAACCTAATTCAGTACTCTGTGCCAAATTTCATGCAAATCGAAATATATAGAGGGACTTTGGTGCCCCATTTACCTTAAATCGGACGAAACTATATATGGGAGCTATATCTAAATCTGAACCGATTTTCTCGAAACTTGACACACATCATTCTGGGCCTAATTCAGTACGCTATGCCAAAACTTGTACAAATCGAAAGATTTTCAGGGACTTTGGTGCACCATTTACCAAAAATCGGGCGAAACTATAAATGGGAGCTATGTCTAAATTGAACCGATTTTTACGAAATTTAACACACATCTTTCTAGACTTAATTCAAAAGGCTATGCCAAATTTCGTGCAAATCGCAGCATATTTAGGGACTTTGGTGCACCATTTACATAAAATCGGATAAAACTTTATATGGGAGCTATATCTAAATCTGAACCGATTTTCACGAAACTTGGCACACATCATTCTGGACATAATTCAGTACGCTATGCCAAAATTCGTGCAAATCGAAAGATTTTCAGGGACTTTGGTGCACCATTTACCAAAAATCGGAGAAAAATATATATATGGGAGCTATATCTAAATCTGAACCGATTTTTCCCAATTTCAATAGGGTTCGTCCTTGGGCCAAATAAATGAGCTGTACCAAATTTCAGCCAAATCGGATTATAAATGCGACCTTTGTTTACAATTTAACATCAACAGACAGACAGACGGACGGACATGCATAAATCGACTTAGAAAGTGATTCTATGCATATTCTCAAAAGGAACCATGCGTCTATCACGTTTATTTTTGCCTGTTACAAACATATGCACAAAGACATAATACCCTGTACCACAGTGTGGTAAAGGGTATAAAAATCCAAATTTTATATGCCACCCTGAAAAATATTTTCAAAAAATTCACAGCTTATGTGGGACTTTGAAAAGATATTTTCAAAAAATCCAAGTCCAATGTTAGACTTTGTTTTAAAACCCAAGCCCGTGGTAGGTACTCGAAAAAATATTTTTTAATATTTTTCCCACCAATATGGACCTCCCATCTCTGGCTATCACATTTTTAGCTTGTTGAATTTCATATTTATGAATATTTACACACCCATTTATACATACACATATATACAGGCAATTTTCCAATATTTACTGTATTGTACTTGCTCTTTTGTACAATTGTATTGTATCTAGATCTAAATGAAAACCAAATCTCCACTACCCTTCCCTAATCCCCATTCAGCCACCCCACGAAAAAAAGAGTTATAGGTCCTCATTTATAAACACTGGAGAAAAAAAATATATATTTTTTTTTTGTTTTACAAAATATTTATGTCATAAATGGTGGCATATATCAAAATCTCTATATGGCTATATGGCCAAATAAAGAGAACGAAAAAGCTGCATATATACATAAATAAATAAATACATTTGTATCTATGAAATGAAATGTTACGAATAAATATATTTTTAAAAGCTATGTTATTTTGGGAAATTATTTATGACATGAATTGTATATATAAACAATAGTATATATTATTTATATTTTAGTGTAATGGATGAAAATGGCAAAAAAATTTTATTTTTTTGGAATTTAGGAGAATATATACACATACATATATTAAATTTTCCACCTGAGCCTTATAGCTTAAAAAATATTTTAAAGGATATTCATACGATTTTCCCTTTCTAGATAACTTATGTCCAGTCAGAATCGTTTGTTTGTTGTTGTAATTTTTTGTTTTGTTTGTTGTGTTTTTTTCTTGTCATATAAAAAATATGTAATATACACAAAAAAGTACTTGAAGTAATAAATTCCCACAAGATGTGTTCCAGGAACAAAATAAGTTTTTGCCAGCACGTGCCTTTAATGTTACATATAAATTAAGTTTTTTTTGTGATATTGAAAAAGTTACTTTTACTTTTGTCCTTCTAATTGATATTAGTAATTCCTGGAATATGTTGTGATATTATTTACACAGCATAAGTGGACAAATGAAAAATAAACAAATTAAAATGGAAATAATTTAAAGGACATACACATCTCCACAAGGCGTGAATTTTTAAAAAATATTTTTTCCAAGATCTCCACAAGGTGTGGATTTTTATATCCTTCACCACCCTGTGGTACAGGTTATTATGTCTTTGTGCATATGTTTGTAACAGGCAAAAGGAATCGAGATAGACCCATGGTTCCTTTTGAGAATATGCATAGAATCACTTTTTAAATCGATTTATGCATGTCCGTCCGTCCGTCTGTCTGCCTGTCCATGTTAAATTGTTAACAAAGTACAGGTCGCATTTTTGATTCGAATTAAATGAAATTTGGGATAGCTCATTTAATTGGCCCAAGGACGAACCCTATTGAAATTGGGAAAAATCGGTTCAGATTTAGATATAGCTCCCTTATATATTTTCGTCAGATTTAAGGTAAATGGGGCACCAAAGTCCCACTATATCTTTCGATTTGCACGAAATTTGGCACACAGTGCATAATTAGCTCCAGATTGATTTGTGCCAAGTTTCGAGAAAATCGGTTCAGATTTAGATATAGCTCCCATATATATGTTCGTCCGATTTTAGGTAAATAGTGCATCAAAGTGCCTATATATCCATCGATTTGCCCGAAATTTGGCACAGCGTACTAGATTAAGTCTAGAGCGTTGTGTGCTAAATTTCGTAGAAATCGGTTCAGATTTAGATATAGCTACCATATATATTCTCGTCCGATTTTAGGTAATTAGTGCACCAAAACCCCTACATATCTTTCAATTTGCAAGAAATTTGACATAGCGTTCTGACTTGAGACTAGAATGATGTGTGTAAATTTTCTTGAAAATCGGTTCAGATTTACTTATAGCTCCCATATATATTTTCGCCCGATTTAATGTAAATGGTGTACCAAAGTCCCTACATATTTTTCGATTTGCCTGAAATTTGGCATAGCGTACTGAATTAAGTCTAGAATGATTTGTGCTATGTTTCCCGGATATCGGTTCAGATTTAGATATCGCTCCCATATATATTTTCGTCCGATTTAAGGTAAATGGTGCACCAAAGCCCCTACATATCTTACGATTTGCGCGAAATTTTCCACAGTATACTGAATTGAGTCTAGAACGATGAGTGCCAAATTGCGTGGAAATCGGTTCACATTTGGATATAGATCCCTTATATATATTCGACCGATTTAAGGTAAATGGGGCACAAAAGTCCCTATATACTGAATTGAGTTTAGAATGCTGTGTTGTACGTTTCGGGAAAATCGATTCAGATTTCGATTGAGACTTGAATTGGACATTTCTGCGTTATGTTTATATTGGTGCAGATGTAGCTAGCTTCGATATGTATTTCGAACGGATGTCTGATTGAGATTAAATTTTTGACAGTGCGACGAACCGAATAGCGTGTATCAAGACATGAGTATGTTCCCTCGAGGGAACATTGACATGCAATTGTAAGGATACGTATGTACAATATACCCAAAGAGGTGAAGGGTATCATATAGTAGGCTCAGTCTGACTTTACTACTTTCCTTACAGTTTTTTCCTTTAATTCACAGGTTAATTTTTTTCAATATTTTTCCAGTGACCCATTTTCATCTCTAAACTTTTTCATAACCTAAAAATTTTACGAACTGAAAATCTACTCTCAAAACTTTTGTAATTCAAAACTCATCGTCTCTCTTGTTTAAAACCCACATTAATTTCTAATACCTTTAAAACAATCCCTTTAAATATGTCAATAATGGTTGTTAATACCACACACACACACGTACACATCGACACATCCTTAACCTCATTTTTCTACTGCTTCGGGGGTTTTAGCCTTTGACAAAGTTTCAAGCTCTCTCCCACACACATCTCTCTGCCCCCGAACTTTGCCTGGGAAACTTTTTGTCATATATTGATGAGTTGTTAAATGCGTTTACTCTGTATGCTCGTGTGTGTGTTTGTGTACGCATTGCGTCCTACTCCCAAATGTGCGTGTCAAACGAATACCAACCAGGTCTTCTTTATAGTACAAAAACCGTCTGAATGGTTCGACTAAGAGCTTCTATGTATGGTATGTTGTTGGGTTTCGTGTTCGCTTTTGTTGTTTTGTGTTGCGTTTTGACGGTTTCAAAGGTTATGCGGTTTTAATTTTTAATTAACAATCTTTTTCAAAAAAAGAAGTACTACAACGAAAATCTATGTCGAGTTTGTCGTCGCTCGGTACACGCAACTCTTTCTATCTCGCTCTCTCTTTAGCCCCCAAGTAGTTGTATAGCTGTTGAAAAAATGCGTGTAAATTAGAACATTTTGTCGATGTTGGTGGTGGTGTGGTAATGTTGTTGGTGTTGTTGTTCTTTTCTATTAAACACACAAAAATTCCCGTCATACCCTTTACTAATTCCGCGTCATGGCAAGGATTATAAACCTTAACCATGTTATAATTATCCCCTTACCCCTTATTATCCTGGAATTCAGGTTTGCCACCCGAAAACAATTCGCCGCAACGACATCCTTTGATGGTTTCCTTTTAGTGGAATATACGTATATTTGTGTGTGCGTGTCGATTTTGTAGTTGTCGTTGTGAATGCCAGGATCTGAGGCTTTACCACCAATGTTTAAGAATTTTGTGCGTTTTCTTCGCCTGGGTTCTGAAAAATGTCTTTGAGGTTTTCATTCCAACCCGCGATAAGAAATTTGTTTCGTGGTATAGGTTATGTATATTTTTGGCATAATTTGTTGTTATTGTTGTAGTTTCTGTTGTCGTGCTGTTTTGTTGTAATTAATATAAAAATGATTGTGTAGTGCCGCGTGTTCCCTTGTCTAAAATTAAAGGCCAGTCAATGAATGAATGGGACAAAAAATGTCAGGACAGGCAGAAAATGTTTGTCAATCGAAATAACAAGGGCAACAACAATTTAGGTATTATTTACAATATAAATTACAAAACGCTTAACACGAAATCAATTTGTTCTAAAAATATGTATTTTTGATAGCAATGGAAATGGTAAGTGGGCGGAGGGGACATAAAACAAAAGGTCAAGAACTCAATTTAATTAATATTGGAATTGTGGTGGACATAAAAGGGGGAGAATAACATGAAATAACGATACAGAAAGCTTCGTAATAGAAAACCAGTAATGAAAGTTCTACAGTCGGACTGGGGCGACTATATGATACCCTTCACCACCTTGGGTATATTCTACATAGTCACTTAACAGACGTCGACTTTTCGAAAGAACATTTATTAAATCGGACAAAAATATATATGGGAGCTATATCTAAATCTGAATCGATTTTCACGAAACTTAGCACACATCATTCTATACCTAATCAAGTACGCTATGCCAAATTTCGTGCAAATCCAAGGATATATAGGGACTTTGGTGCATCATTTACCTTAAATTGGCCGATAATATATATGGGAGCTATATCTAAATCTGAACCGATTTTCACGAATCTTAACACACATCATTCTAGGCCTAATTTATTACGCTGTGCCACATTTCGTGTAAATCGAAGGATATGTAGAGACTATGGTGCGCCATTTACCTTAAATCGGATGAAAATATATATGGGAGCTATATCTAAATCTGACCTGATTTTTATGAAAGTTCACGTATGCCATTCCAGGCCTAATTCAGTAAGCTATGCCA
This sequence comes from Musca vetustissima, assembly GCF_032173495.1. Classification (NCBI taxonomy): domain Eukaryota; kingdom Metazoa; phylum Arthropoda; class Insecta; order Diptera; family Muscidae; genus Musca; species Musca vetustissima. Next base: position 13,233 of record NW_026878085.1, on the reverse strand, counting down.
AATTTCGTGCAAATCGAAGGATATTTAGGGACTTTGATGCACTATTCACCTAAAATCGGACGAAACTATATATGGAAGCTATATCTAAATCTGAACCGATTATAACGAAATTTAACACACATCGTTCTAGACTCAATTCAGTACGCTATGCCAAATTTCGTGCAAATCGAAGGATACATAAGGACTTTGGTACACCATTTACATTAAATCGGACGAAAATATATATTAGAGCTATATTTACATCTGAACCGATTTTCACGAAACTTTACATATATTTTTCCACATTTAATTCAATACGCTATGCCAAATTTCGTTCAAATCGAAATATATATATGGACTTTGGTTCACCATTTACATAAAATCGGATGAAAACATATATAGGAGCTATATCTAAATCTGAACCGATTTTCTCGAAACACGCCACTTATCATTCTAGACTCAATGCAGTCCGCTATGCCTAATTTCGTGGAAATCGAATGATATATAGGGACATTGGTGCACTATTTTCCTTTAATCGGACGAAAATATATATGGGACCTATATCTAAATCTGAACCGATTTTCACGAAATTTAACACAAATCGTTATTATAGACTCAAATCAGTACGCTATACCAAATTTTCGTGCAAATCGAAGCATATGTAGGGACTTGGGCGCACCATTTACCGTAAATCGGCCGAAAAAATATATGGGAGCTATATCTAAATCTGAACCGATTTTCAGGAAACTAAGCACACATCATTCTAGACCTAATTCATTGCGCTGTGCCAAATTTCGTGCAAATCGAGACATATATAGGGACTTTGGTGCACCATTTACCTTAAATCGGACGAAAATATATATTAGAGCTATATATATACCTGAACCAATTTTCACGAAATTCAACGCACATCGTTCTAGACTCAATTCAGTACGCTATGCCAAATTTCGTGCAAATCGAAGGATATATAGGTATTTTGGTGCACCATTTACATAAAATCGGACGAAAATAGAGCTATATCTAAACCTGAACCGATTTTTTCCAATTTCAATAGGGTTCGTTCTTGGGCCAAATAAATGAGGTGTGGCGAATTTCTTTGTACTTTGTTTACAATTTAAGATGGACAGACATACGAACAAACGGACGGACGGACATGCATAAATCGACTTGAAAACTGATTCTATGCATATTCTCAAGAGGAACCATGTCTCTATCTCGTTTCCTTTTGCCCGTTACAAACATATGCACAAAGACATTATACCCAGTACCACAGTGTGGTGAAGGGTATAAAAATCTACGACTTACATAGGTCCTTGAAAAAATATTTTAAAAATACATGCCTTTTTTAGGTCACAGAAAAAAATATTAAAAAAAACCATGCCTTTTTTAGGCCACAGAAAAAATTTACACAGAAATATGCACGCCTTATGTAGGTCCTTGAAAAAATATGTTTTTCAAAAGTCCACGCCTTATGTAGGTCCTTAAAAACTATTTTTGAAACCTCCGCACCTTATGTAGTTCCTTAAAAACTATTTTTGAAACCTCCGCACCTTATGTAGGTCCTTAAACTATATTTTTGAGAAATCCTTGCCTTACGTAGGTCCTTAAAACACATTTTTAAAAAATCTACGCCTTATATAGATTCTAAAATTGTTTCTTTTTCTTCTAGGAAGCCTTTAAAAATTATTGAAAAAATTCAAATAGGGATTTTCTTATCACTGAAGCAGTTTTCCTCAACAATACCCATTTTCACCTCCCCTCCCCCACTTCAAGGAAAATTTATTGGTTTGTCCTTTCCATGGCTTTTCAAATTCCATGTGGTCAACCAAATGACCACACTCAGGACAAAGCCTATAATTATTATTTACCTCCCAAAGGACAATATTTATAAATTTGTACAACTGTTCGAATCCATGTACAAATATGACTGTCTGCAGTCAAATGTCAATTGGAAAAAAAAAACAACAACACAATTTGTCTATATATTTATTATAGTTTCTGATATTTAACTATCAATTAACCTTAATAAATGAATAAATATACACTATTTGTCACAACAACAATGATAAATGGAAAACAATGTTAATAAAATTAAAACAACAACAATGTGTCCCAGCAGACAAGGTCCCAACCAGTAATTTTTTAAAAAACAAAACTATGTTGAATATTAAACACTTCAGAGTTATGGTTAGGCATTGGCCAACTCCCCTCCCCAATTCAAATCCTTCTAGTGTTGAATATTTAAGAAAAAAATGAATTTTTAATAAATACATTATGTTAATAAACTAAAGAACAACAAGAAAATATTTAAAAATTTTTAAGTGGGCGTCGGGTGTTAGTTTTCAAAACTCGTGTCCTTAATGAACTGTTTTAACTGTCTGCTGAGTTTTGTGACACCACTACAATTTGGAAGCTCTCACTTTCTCCACAAAAAACACAACGAAAATTAAGTTAATCAACATAAATCATAAAAACTTGTGAAGCATAAAAACACCCACACACACCAACACACTTCGTCCCTGTTTTTCCTTATAGCCAAATTATCAACAAAATATTTGGTCCTTTTTGGTAAGGAAAGGACATAAAATTACAGTTCGTTGGTTTAAGACAATATGAAATGTAGCGGAACTTTTGGGTTTACTGGCTGCTTAACACTACTCTCGTCTTCATATACACACACATACATATATATCCTTAGATAATTTTGTTGAAGAATTATATTATTAGGTTATGTTGCTGTTGTTGTTGTCTTGTCTTTTCAGTTTCATTATTAATTTAGTGGTGGGTGGCTGGTTGGATGGTTAGCTGGCAGGGTGGCATGGTAGATAAGTGTGGTTTTGCTTAAATTAAGGCAATTATTAACAAAACTCTGGCGAAGAAAGAAAAACCAAAATAATAATGACCAAATTATGGCAACTTTATTAAGTATATAAAATGTTCTTGTTCGGAAGTAGTTTTGGGGGTAGTAGAAGTAGGAGGATAGTCTCTATTAAAATTTAAGTGGAGTTTTTTATTAAGTGATTAAGACAACATTAACAAATATTTTATGGATGAGCAACAGAGCGTCACAAACAATAGATACTTTTTCGAGGAGCTACCTGAGGTGTGGATTTTTTAAATACGATTTTCAAGGGCCTATATAAGGCCTACATAATTCCTGGATGTTTTTTTCTTAGACCTACATAAGGCGTTGATTTTTAAAATATTTTTTTCTGAGATCCACATCAGGCGTGTATCTTTTAAATAAATAATTTTATTTTCAAAGACCTCCACAAGGCGTGGATTTTTGAAATATTTTTTTTCCAAGGACCTCCACAAGGCGTGGATTTTTTAAATAATTTTTTTTTCCAAGGACCTCCAAAAGGCGTGGATTTTTTAAATAATTTTTTTCCAAGGACCTCCACAAGGCGTGGATTTTTGAAATAATTTTTTTTTTCAAGGACCTCCACAAGGCTTGGATTTTTTAAATATTTTTTTCAAGGACCTCCACAAGGCTTGGATTTTTTAAATAATTTTTTTCAAGGATCTCCACAAGGCGTTGATTTTTTAAACAATTTTTTTCAAGGACCTCCACAAGTCATTGATTTTTTAAACAATTTTTTTTAAGGACCTCCACAAGGCGTTGATTTTTTAAACAATTTTTTCCCCAAAGACCTCGATTTCTGTATGTCCGTCCGTCTGTTGGTGTAAAATTGTAAACAAAGTACAGGTCGCATTTATGATCAGATTTGAATGAAATTTGGCATAGGTCACTTATTTGGCCCAAGGACGAACCCCATTGAAATTGGGAAAAATCGGTTCAGATTTAGATATAGCTCCGATATAGCTCCATTTACCTTATATCGTCCGATATAAGGTAAATGGTGCACCAAAGTCCCTAAATATCTGTCGATTTGCCCGAAATTTGGTACAGCGTACTAAGTTGAGCCCAGAATGATGTGTGTTAAGTTTCATGAAAATCGGTTCAGATTTAGATATAGCTCCCATATATATTTTCGTCCGATTTGATGTAAATGGTGCACCAAAGTCCCTATATTTCCTTCGATTTGCATGAAATTTGGCATAGCATACTGAATTGAGTCTAGAATGATGTATGCTATGTTTCCTGAAAATCGAAATGATGTGTGCTTAGTTTCGTGAAAATCGGTTCAGATTTAGATATAGCCGTATATATACCTTCGAGGGAACAATGACATACAATTGTAAGGATACATATGTACAATATACCCAAAGTGGTGAAGGGTATCACACTACTTTCCTTACTTGTTTAAACAATTTCTTTACGCACCTATATTTTTTAAATAATTTTTTTAAGCACCTATGATTTTGAATTCCTTATTTATGATTTTAAATACCTTTTTGTTAATGGACACATTTATCACCCAACTAGCAATAATTATAAAAATGCTGCATTTAAAGAAAAATGTTTCCTTTACTCCAAAAAATACCATCCCCATTTATTGTCCTACATTGATTTCAAAAATAATTTTCCCAAAATAAAAAATACCCCAAAACATTTTTATTGATCTAATAAATTCTATTTTTCAATAATTACGATTTTCCACTGATCATAAAATTTCCACACACACAAAACCGAATCGAAGGAAAAACCAAAAATTCCATGGCAATAAAAATCAAATCAATCTTTGTGTTGTCGTTGTTGTTGTTTTTCTTGTTTATGGGTGTCTTTATTTTTGTTAAGCATTTCTAATTTGAAAATACGCCACAAGAGATTTAATAGTCAACCACAAAAAAAGAAAATCGAAAAATACACCCCGGAAAAAAATCAGAATAATGATAATGATCAACACAAAGACCCTTGTGACCTTTTTGACCAGCTATCATCGATTGGAAAATGGCACAGATAGGGGGAAATACGAGCACTTCGAGACTGTGGTTAGTATGTGGATATCCTCCGGTGTCATTGGAAATTTTCTCTACTCGCAGAGTATTAGATTTATTTATTTCCCTCCCTATTTTATTTTGCCTAAGTTGGATAGTATCGTATTGTGGCAATGACAATGATTTTACCTTTGACAGTTTTTGGTTTGAGATTTTTTTTTTTTTTTGCAGGGTGACGAGGGGATAATTTAATAACCACAATTTGGATAATTAATTTGCTGGAGGAAAATTAGTAGTTGGTTCTTTAAAGGGGCTTGGGAGGTGGATTGTAAAATTTATAATTGTTAGGGAATGGAAATTTTTTAATAGAGAATTTTTTTATAATAAAATAATATTTTTTAATTATTTCACAAGAAAATGTTCAATTTTTAAGCACTTATCGAAGCAGTGGATTTTCATATATTTTTCGAAGATGTGGAATTTTTTAATAATTTTTTTAAACATCTATTGAAGGCGTGGATTTTTAAAATAATTTTTAGACATCTATCGAAGGCGTGGATTTTAAAAATAATTTTTAGGCATCTATCGAAGGCGTGGATTTAAAAAAAATATATATTTTTAGGTATCTATCGAAGGCGTGGATTTTTAAAACAATATTTTTTAGGTATCTATTGAAGGCGTGGATTTTTAAAAAAATAATTTTTAGGTATCTATTGAAGGCGTGGATTTAAAAAAAAAAATAATTTTGAGGCATCTCTTGAAGGCGTGGATTTTTAAAACAATATTTTTTAGGTATCTATTGAAGGCGTGGATTTTTAAAAAAATAATTTTTAGGTATCTATTGAAGGCGTGGATTTTTAAAAAAATAATTTTTAGGTACCTATTGAAGGCGTGGATTTTTAAAAAAAAGATAATTTTTAGGTATCTATTGAAGGCGTGGATTTTTAAAACAATATTTTTTCGGTATCTATTGAAGACGTGGATTTTTAAAAAAATAATTTTTAGGTATCTATTGAAGGCGTGGATTTTTAAAAAAATGTATTTTTTAAGGATCCTTAGAAGGCGTGGATTTTTAAAAAAATATATTTTTTAAGGTGGATCTTTAAAAAAAATATGAAGGCGTGGATTTTTAAAACAATATTTTTCGGTATTTATTGAAGGCGTGGATTTTTAAAAAAATAATTTTTAGGTATCTATTGAAGGCGTGGATTTTTAAAACAATATTTTTTCGGTATCTATTGAAGGCGTGGATTTTAAAAAAAATAATTTTTAGGTATCTATTGAAGGCGTGGATTTTTAAAAAAATAATTTTTAGGTATCTATTGAAGGCGTGGATTTAAAAAAAAAAAATAATTTTGAGGCATCTCTTGAAGGCGTGGATTTTTAAAACAATATTTTTTAGGTATCTATTGAAGGCGTGGATTTTTAAAAATCGCTTTTTAGGTGAAGGATAGTGAAGGCGTGGATTTTTAAAAAATATTTTTTTCAAGGCCTATATGAGGCGTGGATTTTTAAAAATATTTTTTCGAGGCCAATATCAAGCATGGATTTTTAAAAAAATAATTTTTAGGTATCTATTGAAGGCGAGGATTTTAAAAAAAAAATAATTTTTAGGTATCTATTGAAGGCGTGGATTTTTAAAACAATTTTTTTAAGGTCTCATAGAAGGCGTGGATTTTTAAAAAAATTATTTTTAGGTATCTATTGAAGGCGTGGATTTTTAAAAAAAAAATTATTTTTAGGTATCTATTGAAGGCGTGGATTTTTAAAAAAATTATTTTTAAGGGTCTTATATGATGCGTGGATTTTTTAAAAAAATAATTTTTAGGTATCTATCGAAGGCGTGGATTTTTAAAACAATATTTTTTAGGTATCTATTGAAGGCGTGGATTTTTAAAAAAATAATTTTTAGGTATCTATTGAAGGCGTGGATTTTAAAAAAAATAATTTTTAGGTATCTATCGAAGGAGTGGATTTTAAAAAAAAAAATATATTTTTTAGGCATCTATCGAAGGAGTGGATTTTTTAAATATTTTTGTAAGCAGCTATCGAGGGGGGGATGGTATTTTGAAAAAAAAAATTAAGCACCTATCGAAGGTGTGGATTTTTTAAATAATTTTTTTAGCACTTATCGAAGGTGTGGATTTTTTAAATAAGTTTTTAAGCACCTATCGAAGGAGTGGATTAATGAATGATTTTTTTTAAATAAAAAATATTTTTTTTATTTTTTTTTTTATGAAAAATATATTTGTTTAAAAATTTTTAATCTAAACAATCCTTTATCAATATTTTTGTTTACAAAAAAAAGTTTTTACTTATTTAAAATGTTAATTTATATACTAATATTTTTTCCAATTCCATAGAATTTTCTATTATTTCAGAAAAAAACTGGGCTAATGTTATTTTAATTGTTTTTATGTCAATGGATTATGCCATTTTTTTTTTTTTTTTTTGTTTTTCGGAAAATTTTAATTCTCCGAAATTTAATGTCATATAATTTTACACCATTGTTCAATGATAAACTATATCATGGCCACATAAATTGTTTAACTCCAAAAAAAAATATTCTGTACAAACTATTATTTCAATAAAGGTCATATTATAATTTATATGTTTTGACAGAAAACAGCTAGTTTACATTATGTATGAATGTTTGTACGAATGTTTATGGGGTTTAAAAACATATTAAAAATCTATGCTTACATATGCATTTACGCATAGATGGCCAACCATAAATTATATACATTATATAAATTTTTGGGAAATAATTAAATATGCAATAAATACGAGAGGCTTTGTTGTGTTTGGTAATATTTTATGAAATTGGAAAAGTTAAAAAAAAATAATAATAAAAACTGCCAACTTAGTGAAAAATAATTTTATATTGAAATTAAAAATTTAATATGTAGTAGTTTTAATAATTAAAAATTTATCAACTGCTATGTTTTACGAATAAAGGATATTAAGTGGAAAAATATTATATTGTGGTGTATTTAATATGGCAGGACACAGAGTAGATTTCCATTTTAAATCAATGAACAAGAAAATTAATATTTTCCTAGTGTTGCCTTTTTACGAGAAGTGTCCAAAATTTATCCTTTATGAAAAATTAAGGATATATGGCATTTGGAAATTTATAAAAAAAAATATTTCTCAATATATATACATGATGAAAAATTAAGAGCATGTGGCATTTAGAAATTAAAAAAAAACTGTTTATTATTTCACGCTGAAAAGTTTAATTTTTTGGTCATTGTCCTTTTGGCCTTTGATACTAGGCGTGAAATTCGAATAATTGCTCTTTTGTCTTTCTACGATAATCGTTGGAAATTTGACGACATGTGTGACATTTATTTAATATCAGTCTATACCAAAATCAATAACCATTAATTATAGTACAATAAAACACCTACAAAGGTCAAAAATTTTAAGACCATTAAATGTCTGGGATATTAAAGACAAAAAAAAAAAAAAAAAAAATATCAAGGACCAAGGACGGTAGCAAGGAGAAAAAGTTTCAACACGTGACAACAACAAAAACGAAATTGATAAACTGAGAACTAGAGGCTTTCAATCCAAGACATTTCAAATTTAAATATAAAATATAAATATTTAATATAAAAAAAAAATCTACTAATTATTTTTAAGTGGGTTTTTTCTTCTTCGAGCCGAGCTTATTGATCGAAATTTTGCATTGCTAATTAAGCCCGACTCGAAGAGAGAAAAATCGATTAAAATTCATTCAAATGGCCATCGCCTTTACAGACAAAATTTAAATAACTACAAGTTAATTATATGTATCAAATTCTTTTCTAAATTTCTTCTTTATTTTTATTTTTTTTTTTTTTAATAAATTTTTGATTTTTCCAAAATTATTTATCCCCTCCCATGAACTCATTCTGCTTAAATCGCGCCAAGAACCACTTACATGACTTTTCTCTAGAAATTATTATTAATTAATATTAATTATATATGTACTCATATGGCTAATTAATTTTTCTGTCTGTCATTGATCTGCTAGCATTTCAAGTGAAATTATAAGTCACATATCCTTACGCCAGCTATTCTTCAGAAGTGACTGAACTCTGAATTGGTTATTATTATTTTTTTTTCGTCTAGGGATAATTAAAATTGATTGCGTCTAAAGCATTGGATACTTTATTACACACACGTGAAGTCATATAATTTGAGAAGCCTTGGCAATAGATATAATATTTATTAATTAATTTTTTTTTGATTAAAGGTATCACATTTTCAAAAGGGGCAATAAGTGGCAATTGAACAAAATTACATGTGTAGTTTCTAAAATGTTACTAAATTCAAATTTTTTAAAATATTTTTTCTAAGAAGTGTACGGCTTGATGTCTATATTAGGACTTTAAAAATTAATTTAAAAAGAGTAAGGAAAGTGGTAAAATCGGACTTGGCCGACTATATTATACCCTTCACCACTATGGGTATATTCTACATATGTATCCTAAGACGACGCCGCGTTTTTGTTATATATCTATATCTGCACCGATTTCAGGGAAACTTGCCAAAGATTAATTTACATTACTTCAGTAAGTTGTGTCAATCGGCCTAGCTATGGATCTTTTCACGACGCTTAACAACATCATTCTAGACTTAATTCAGTACCCTATACCAAAATTCGTCCAAATCGAAAGATATATAGGGACTTTGGTACACAATTTACCTTAACTCGGACGAAAATATATATGGGAGCTATATTTAAATCTGAACCGATTTTCACGAAACTTAGCACACACCATTCTATATTTAAATTAGTATGCTATAGAAAATTTTGTGAAAATCGAATGATTTTCAGCGACTGTGGTGCACCATTTACGAAAAAAAAATCAGGCGAAACTATATATGGGAGCTATATCTAAATCTGAACCGATTTTTCCCAATTTGGCGTTTGTCCTTGGGCCAAATAAATGAGCTGTGCCAAATTTCATCGAATTCGAATCAAAAATGCGGCCTGTACTTTGTTTACAATTTAACATGGCTAGACAGACGGACGGACATGTATAAAACGACTCTGAAAGCGATTCTATGCATATTCTCAAAAGGAACCATGGGTCTATCTCGATTCCTTTTGCCTGTTACAAACATATGCACAAAGACGTAATACCCTGTACCACAGAATGGTGAAGGGTATAAAAAAGCATGCTGTTATGGGTTTTCAAATCATATTTGTTGAAAATGGTTTGTTGATACTGCTTAAAATTTGCCTATAAAATCTACAGACTTGTTGGAACTGAAAAATAATATATATCAGGAATCCACAGTTCATCAGACTTGATGAACTGTTTACTAAGATATGAACATTTAAAATTCCATAAACCGGTCCGGTCGTTATTATGGGGATTTTGTTAAGGCATAATGAGGTAGTAAGGTGTTTCAATACCAAAAAAACCAGTGGTCCATTTCGTCCCAAAATTACTATCTGATCATCAGCGAAAATTAAAGGCATTGTCCTTGACCATAACTGGAACCTCATGGAAAATTTCAAAGCGATAAGGGCTATATTTCCGTCCTCTAGTGTGGTAATGGCCTAATAAATAATATCTGAATATGTAAACACCTGTAAATATTTAAGTGTAACTCCCACATCCGAGTACATACGACAATATAATTGGTATCAATTTAAAGGTCAATCACTCCTCTTGGGTGTACTATCAACTTCCCGGACCTGTGTCCTTCAGGAGTAAATATATACGCAATAGAATACAAATTTTGCAATTTTTCACACAAAAGTGAGGGCCCATTTGACCCGCTAAATATTGACAGATCTTCATCAAACCAGGCATGCTTATTCTCCGGCCCGATCCCCTTCTCCACGTAAAACTTTGCGGTGTTTGGGCCATAGTTGCGGCCTCTGGAGCGACCAGAAAAACCTACAAAAATAAAGTTTTTGGTCCATTTCATCCCCTAAATAATAACCGATCTTTACCAAAAACAATAGGGGTCTTCATTGGCAAGAACCCATCCTACATGCAAAATTTCGTGAAGATTGGTCCATAACTGTGGCCTGTATCGTGTTTACAAATTATAATGGACAGACGGACTAACGGACACACATGTCTAGATCGACTCAGCTAGTCGAGATATGACGATCGGTATACTTAAAGGTGGGTCTAGGACCAATATTTCGCGGCGTTACAAACTCTTGGGGCTGCACAAAGGTATAATACCCTGACAACATAGTTGTGTAGGGTATAATTATAATCCAAATTAAAGACACACAGCTTTGAAAACTGGGGTATGAATATACCGAAACTTGAACGGGACATATGTAGGTGGTCTTAAATGTTCAAACCTTAACCTAAATTGAATAATTTCTCGAAAGAAGATTTTTTTTTTAACACCAGGCATCCGATATACCAAATTTTTGCCACTGCGATGAGAAAATACCGAAAATTGATCGGTATGGGCACATAGAAGCTACACTAAAACGCAAAACAAAATTGATAGTTTTTTCTAGGGGTCTATCTAAGTCGTAGATTTATTTTAACATATTTCTAGGGGTCTATCTAAGGCGTAGAGTTCTTAAACATATTTCCAGAGGGTCTATCTAAGGCGTAGATTTATTTAAACATATTTTCAGAGGGCCTTTCTAAGGCGTAGATTTATTTAAACATATTTCTAGGGGTCTATCTAAGGCGTAGATTTATAAAACATATTTCTAGGGGTCTATCTAAGGCGTAAATTTATTTAAGCATATTTCTAGGGGTCTATCTAAGGCGTAGATTTATTTAAACATATTTCTAGGGGTCTATCTAAAGCGTAGATTTATTTAAACATATTTCTAGGCGTCTATCTAAGGCGTAGATTTATTAAAACATATTTCTATTATTTTTAGTATTATATATATTTTTGAATCCCAGTCAATCGAATTTTTTAAGACATAAATTTAATACAAAACAAAGACTTGATTTAAAAAAAATCTAGTCTCAAATATGAGCGAATTTCAACAAACCGAGGTTTTATATATTTTAAACATCCTCATGGGCCTTCAAATGGATGCGTGGTTTGTAATTGTTGTATGAAGAAATTGCCTTTAATCATATTCCTTTCCTACCCTCCCTGAATTTGTTAATTAAATTCTATTAAAAATTACCGCATTTTTATTAATTTATGAAGATAACTACCTTCATATATTTTCATGTTAATATTAAGTTAACATAACTCATCCTGCACTTCCTACAAAATAACATGAAAACAGATGACCACAAAAAACCAAAATTTTTTAAAACACCCAAAAAAATTAAAGAAAAGAAAACCCCCACCCAACGACACCAAAAAAACGTGACCAGTCACTTTACATAATCATAACAATAAATTCTAATTTAAATTTGTTGTTCTTGTTGTTTTTCTAAATATTCTTAATTCTAATCACATTACAACACAGTGTCAAGGAGGTACCACCATAAACCAAAAAAATTTACGAAAAAAATATTTAAGGAAAATATGGAAAACCCCCGAGGAGGAAGAAGTTTGAGTGTAGGAAATAACACACACCATTAAACCACACTTCCATTATTACACACACACACTAAATTAGAGCCCTGGAACTAGTGCATATATTAAACAAGAAGAGTATTCCCGAGCAGGGGAGGGTGGCAAAAAATAAACTGTTTCGTTTGCTTGTAAAAATGTTGCATGTCTGCATGTGTTAAGGATATTTATCATTTAAGCTAACATAACAAAAGCGATGGCAATAACGACGGGTTTGTTTGGTTGGATGGCTGGCTCACTGGCAGCAAAAATTAATATACACATTTGCATATATATAAAACAACAACAAGCCGCTTAAGTTAATGCCGGTAAACCCCTGGCCTCTCTGAGCCTCTTCCGAGGCATTAGACTTTAAGTTTTTTCAAAAAAACAAACGTTTCTATGAATTTTGTTAAAATAAAAATCGTATTACGAATAGTAGACCGCCAACACCATCACCACCACTTCTGCAATTCAAAATTTAGGCGTAGCACAACAACACCAACTCTGTATTTATAAACAAAAGTAATGGTGTACAACAACAAAAAAACACACAGTTAATATTTTTTACACACTCATGGCATATGTAAATGCTAGGTTTATGACACATTATTTTTTGTCGCCGCTGCTACGTTTGGTGTTATTATATGTGTGTATGTATGAGACAAAATACACAAACACATATTACTATATTTGTATTACTGTATTTATTAGTATGTCCTTAGAAAAAAGAAAAAAAAAATATGTGTCAATTTATTTGGGGTTAATCGTTGTGACTAAAGTGCCTAAAAGTATGCAACACTTTTGGTGTTTAGTGAATTATTTAATGCTACTAAAAATTTTTAGGGAAACGTTACCCAAACAAATATTTTCAGAGGTCTTAGGAGTGGATTTATTAAAAACCCTGTG
>NW_026878084.1:0-23188 GCF_032173495.1 Musca vetustissima | reverse complement strand
GGATCTGAAGTATGGGTACTTACGCAAGCAGATGAGGCAGCTCTTGGGGTGTTTGAAAGAAAAATTCTACGAAAGATCTACGGGACGATCTGCGTCGACGGTGAATATCGGCGTCGAACCACGGCGGCGTGAACCACGAGCTTTACAACCTATACGCGGACATCGACATAGTCAGTCGTATTGAGCTGCAACGACTACTATGGCTAGGCCATGTTCAGCGAATGAATGAGAACGCCCCAGCTCAAAAGGCATATAACAGCGAGCCTACTAATGGTTCCCGTAGAAGAGGAAGACCGCGAATCAGACCAAATAGAAAACAACATCTTGGAACGTGGTATTTCGAATTGGGGGAGATGCGCAAAAGACAGACGTGTTTCGAAATCTTGTTTATGGAACAACCGTTATGGAACAACTGTTCTGTAAAAATAAATAAATTCTTCCATATGTCCAAACGCTAAATTCTGATTTCTACTGTCAACAACTGGACCGTTTGAAGATAGCAATTGACCAAAAAGAAGATAAAATTGATCAGGACAACGCTAGGCCACAAACATCTGCAGTGACTCGCCATAGCTTGGTTGGGAAATTTTAATGCATCCGTCATACAGTCCGGACTTTGCACGATTGCGATTATCATATTTTTCTTGCATTGCAAAATTTCTTTAATCGTAAAATATTGGTATCTTATGAGGATTGTGAAAATCGACTACTAGAGTAGTCTGCAAACAGAGAGCAGAACTTCTATGAGAGAGGCATTATGAAGTGCATATTTTTTATACTTTATAATTCACCATTAAAAATTATTTTCCATCATGACATTATAATGGTAGTGTGCAGCCTAAAATAATAATTTATTTCACCACGTAAAATTGTTATTTCAATGTCCTAGAATGCAATGGCGAGTATCCTTGTACTCAAACTTACAAAAATGGCACACAAAAGCGAAAAAAAAACCAAAAACTTTTCAATGCCACCTAAATGTGGAAACAGCAACATCCACTTAACCACTTGAATATGAATTTAAAATAAAATTTTATTTTTTATGAAAAACAAAAATAAAAACAACTTTTGTTTTCATTCTTTTGTTGTTGTTTTAAACACCAACAAGTTTTTGAAATGCAGAGATATATGCCCTTCAGGCGGCTAAAATCATATATTATTTATTTTGTCTGTAGCAATGTGCATATAGAACATTCGCATATACATACATATAAAAATATTAAAATCACTACAACGACAACAAAATGGGAAATATTGATGCGTTAAAATAATTTAATAAAAAATTAAAATAACTGGGAAAACAAAAATGCAATTGGAAATATTTCACATAACATCGAATAGAATTGTAATGCAAATTGGAGAAAGCAAATTGTTTAATTGATATCGAGGTGAATATGTACAAAAAAAAAGTTCGCAAGGATAGTTAGGATAATTCGATATGGAAACCATTTACAAATATCCATATCAAATTATATAAAATAAAACCAGTAAGGAAAGTAGTAAAGTCGGACTGGGCCGACTATATGATACCCTTCACCACTTTGGGTATATTCTACATTTGTATCCGAAAAGACGTCGCCTTTTTGAAGGAATTTTGACATGAAATTGAACGAACTTAAATATTTGATTTTTATGTCTTTCTGGAACCTATGCTAAATTTCATTTCATTTGGGCATGTTTAGAGTCGTTTGCGCATAGTGGGACTGATTTCTGTAAATCGATTTAAAGCAAACTTGACACACGCTATTCGGTATGCTGCACTGTTTAAAATTTAATCTCAATCAGACACCTATTGAATATTTGGTGTACAATTAACATAAATAAGTCGAAATTATATATGGAAGCTACGATATATCTATTACGGAACGAATTTGAAGCAAACATTCCAGAGAGTAATTTGTATTAATTTCAGTACGTTGTGTCAATCGGCCTAGCTGTGGATATTTAGTGCAAAATTTACTTAAAATCGGACGAAAATATATATAGGAGGTGTACACATCATTCTAGACTTAATTCAATACGCTTTGCCAAAATTCGTGCAAATCGCATGATTTTCAGAGACTGTGGTGCACCATTTACCTAAAATCGGACCAACATATATATGGGAGACTGGACCGATTTTCAGGAAACTTAACACACATCATTCTAGACCTAATTCAGTACGCCATGCCAAATTTCGTGCAAATCGAAAGATTAGCAGGGACTTTGGTGCACCATTTACCTAAAATCAGGCGAAACTATATATGGGAGCTATATCTAAATCTGAACCGATTTTCACGAAACATAGCACACGTCATTCTAGGCCTAATTCAATACGCTTTGCCAAAATTCGTGCAAATCAAATGATTTTCAGGGACTTTGGTGCACAATTTACCTAAAATCGGGCGAAACTATATATGGGTGCCATACCTAAATCTGAACCGATTTTCACGAAACTTAGCACACATCATTCTAGACCTAATTCAGTAGGCTATACCAAATTTCCCATTTACATTAAATCGGACGAAATTACATATGGGAGCTATATCTAAATCTGAACCGATTTTCTGCAATTTCAATAGGGTTCGTCCGTGGGCCAAATAAGTGACATGTGCCGAATTTCATCCAAATCGGATCATAAATGCGACCTGTAGTTTTTTCACAAAAATACATGGACGGACAGACGGACATGCATAAATCGACTCAGAAAGTGATTCTATGCATATTCTCAAAAGGAACCATGGGTCCATCTCGATTATTTTTGCCTGTTACAAACATATGCACAAAGACATAATACCCTGTACCACAGTGTGGCGAAGGGTATAAAAAGGGGAGATTTTTTTCAATGGCTACAATAGGCGTGGATTTTTTGAAGAATATTTTTTCAAGGTCTCTTACATGCGAGGAATTTGAAAGAAAATTTTTTCAAGGTCTCTTATTTTTTTGTTTCACTTTTTTTTAAATTTAATATGATTGTCCTTAAATACATCCCATAAAAATGTCTAACCACAATAGCTGCTCTCGTTTCGAAGGGGCATATGTTTAACTTGACTTAAGTGATAAATACGCTTAGAGGGTTTGTTGTACTACATCGCAAACTAAGGAGAGAGAAAAAAATCCCATTGTAAAAAAGAGTACCTTCATGCTTTACAAGTCTTGTTGAGTGCAATGCAATGCATAAAAAAATCCGCCACCATCCTTGGATACTGATAGTTGCAATGAAATTTCATTCCATTGCTTCGTACTCGGTTTGTGTAATGGGATGTGTTTTCGTGTGTACGAGTATGTGTGGGGTGTGGTCTAACGATATGCAATCATGGATGCTGTGTTACCTTTGCTCCCTCTCTCTCGCAACTAGGTCTCAATTTTCCTCATCTCTATTTGTAAAGGGCTTCACAACGGGCTCACTTGAACTTTAATTGAACTTTACTGCTTACACAACAACGCACTGACCGGCTTCTCCCGGTCGGTCGGCCGGCCAGCCCTGCCACCACTTTCATTGGCATCTTTACAATTTGTTGGTTAGTACACCAAGCATACTGGGTTGTCCATTATTATGCATTGAAATACAACAAGCAAGTATTTTACTCTAATATATTTATGAAAGGATTTCGCTCAAGTAGAATGCATTTGACCATATTTTGAATTCTAATTACGACTTAAACGGTACGGCATATATAAATGGAAAGATTGTTTAAAAAATGGAAATATTTAAATATTTAACGAAACTATAAAACAAAATAAAAATTATTATAAAGGAAGGAAATTATATATTTATCAGGCTGCTTACGTTTAGAAGTTGGGATTATATGAATAACAGTGATTATATGAATTATTTTGTATGGTCCTTGAAAAACTATTCTTTAAAAAATCCACGCCTTGATATGGTCCTTGAAAAACTATTCTTTAAAAAATCCACGCCTTGATATGGTCCTTGAAAAACTATTCTTTAAAAAATCCACGCCTTGATATGGTCCTTGAAAAACTATTCTTTAAAAAATCCACGCCTTGATATGGTCCTTGAAAAAATATTCTTTAAAAATCCACGCCTTGATAGGGTCCTTAAAAAAGTATTCTTTAAAAAATCCATGCCTTGATATGGTCCTTGAAAAAATATTCTTTAAAAAATCCATGCCTGGATATGGTCCTTGAAAAAATATTCTTTAAAAAATCCACGCCTCGATATGGTCCTTAAAAAAATATTCTTTAAAAAATCTACGCCTTGATATGGTCCTTAAAAAAATATTCTTTAAAAAATCCATGCCTTGATATGGTCCTTGAAAAAATATTCTTTAAAAATCCAGGCCTTGATAGGGTCCTTGAAAAAATATTCTTCAAAAAATGGTCCTTGAAAAAATATTCTTTAAAAAATCCATGCCTTGATATGGTCCTTGAAAAAATATTCTTTAAAAATCCAGGCCTTGATAGGGTCCTTGAAAAAATATTCTTCAAAAAATGGTCCTTGAAAAAATATTCTTTAAAAATCCACGCCTTGATAGGGTCCTTGAAAAAATATTCTTCAGAAAATGGTCCTGGAAAAAATATTATTTAAAAAATCCACGCCTTGATATGGTCCTTGAAAAATATTCTTTAAAAAATCCACGCCTTGATATGGTCCTTGAAAAAATATTCTTTAAAAAATGCACGCCTTGATACGGTCCTTGAAAAAATATTCTTTAAAAAATCCATGCCTTGATACTGTCCTTGAAAAAATATTATTTAAAAAATCCATGCCTTGATATGGTCCTTGAAAAAAATATTCTTTAAAAAATCCATGCCTTGATATGGTCCTTGAAAAAATATTTTTTAAAAAATCCATGTCTGGATATGGTCCTTAAAAAAATATTGGAGACCTTATATAACGTTTTTATAAACAAACAGCTACAGCTCCTTTATAGACAGATGACCTCCTACTATACCTTCTATAGCCATACGACATTCTATACCCATCCTATTCCCGTTTTACAGTTCTTCTATATCGCGAAAAGTATTCACAGCTTTTCTATAGCCATAGGACCTTTTACAGGTATTCTACGCCCAGAAGAAGTAGACGTTATACAGCACTTCTATAGCCAGAGAACCTTCTACAGCTCTCCTGTAGCTACAATAACTACTACAGTTATTATATAGCCAGAAGCTTCTACAGTTCCTCTATATCCAGAAGGCCATATAAGGGAGCTCACCGATATAAAGAATACTTTCTATTGCATGAATTCGGTACCCAGTAGACCTTATTCAGATCTTCTGTAAACTGAAAACCTTCTGCAACAATTCTTCTGGTCAAAAATCCTACTCTGGTCTCATACCCATAAGATTGTTTACAGCTTTTCTCTAGACAGTTCTTGTGTTTCCCGAAGACATGAATTAGTTGTATTTTATGTCTTCCATACATATAAGAACTTCTACAGATATTTCATAAACATTCTTCACATCTTCTGAAAATATCAAACAAATATGAAAACTTATTAAACTTATTATTTTTGAGTAGTTGAATACTGAAGAAAAATTTCTATAATTACTTAATATTTTACTTTATTGTTTTTGTAAGTCAATTCAGAGTAGTTCTTATTCAATTGATTTTTATCTATTACTTTTAATGAATAATTATGGAGCTTGAACAAATGTAACATGAAAAGAAATACTAGTGTTTAAAATTTATATTTTTAATTTGGTCTAAGTTTATTTTGTAGTATACTGGCCATATAAGGCTTTTTGGCTTGGCTTTGAAATGAATAAATAAATAATAATAAATAATAATAAATGTATATAAATTCCAACTACACTCCAGGTTTATTGCTTCTCATCACCAAAACTCTCCTTGCACATATTGGCGACGCCACGAATTCAAGTGAATATTTTACGATTTTATTTTGCATCGAGGCAACAAATGCATATCGACGCTATTGATGGCAGGATTTAAACTTTCGAACAGTCAACCATAACCACCTTCAATGCGAGAAGAAGAAAACTTTTTCTAACGGTGCATTCCTCCCCACATTTTCCTCCCTACTCGGGAACTACGTTAAAAGATAAAAATCTCTTGTTAGCTTTTGCTATGCTCCGTTGAATATTCAGTTTTCAGGATAAGTATTTTAAATATGTCTTTATCGTGTTACGGTAAAATCATGTCGTCATCCTCGTCGAATATTCTACTCTGTGAAATGTTTGCACGGCGACGCGGTGACACTGACAAAAGAAATTAAAAGCTTGTTTGCTGCAAATTAACATTTCTGCAATGATAATCAGATGCGGAGTGAACTAAAAGATTTTCATTTAAAGGCAAATTAAAGTGCCAACAAAATGTGGGGGAGTTAAAGAGAATTTAAGAGTTATACGATTTCAAAATTAAATTGAGTAGTGGAAGATAATATTAGTTGAGGGAAAATTATTTCAAGAAGTTTAGTATTAAAACAGAATCAGTAGTGTTTGGCGGGTTACTTGGGATACCATTTGTATTTTGTTTTTGCAAAATAGTCAGGCTTAATCCCAGTTTGTTGTTTTTATAAAAAAACAACTAATTATTAGTGGGGAATGCACATAACGTTGTTGTTGTTATTGCTATTTAAGCAATAAACCAAACAGTATGACCGTGCCTCGTCTACAACTTCAGTAGTGTTTGGCGGGTTATTTGGGATACCATTTGTATTTTGTTTTTGCAAAATAGTCAGGCTTAATCCCAGTTTGTTGTTTTTATAAAAAAACAACTATTTATTAGTGGGGAATGTATGGCATTGTCCGCCGAGGGGTAAGGCAGGGAAGACTATAGTATCACTGGTAACGTAAGAACTTCGAATTGTCACAAGAGACATTTGGGTTTGAAAGGTTTTTTGTAAAGAAGCTATTAATAGCTTCTGGGGAGAATATCCCAACAAAAAACTAAGGGAACTGATGAGGATCAGTGGCGAGATCCGAAACTATAGTCTTCCCTGCCTTACCCCTCGGCGGACAATGCCATACATTCCCCACTAATAAATAGTTGTTTTTTTATAAAAACAACAAACTGGGATTAAAACAGAATATTTAAACAAGTATTTATTTTTAAATTAAGAATGTTTATTTATTTTCGTTTTTTATATATTGAACACTTCTAATTTTCATATTTATATATATTTCCTTTTCTTTCAGGTATGTTGAATTTTTTTCAAAAATACATGTGAGTAATTTGCTTTATTTTAATCTTATTTTACCTGATAGTCTTCTACATATGCCTTACGAAATTCTTTTGTTTTTATTTTCCTCGATAAATGAAACACGAGTATGGCATTCTAGCAAATCACGAGATTGTGCCAATTTTAAATTGATTTCATCATCAAATTAAATTGTTTATCGAAATAAAAACAGAAGACCTGTACAAAAATAGTATACAAGACAATCTAGAAAAAAAAAAACAAAATTAGAGGTTTTGCAATGCTTCCCCCCATATAACGATACTAACCGATTACTGGTATTTTTAATATTTAGCGCGATGCAAAAATGTTAGGCATACTTCCTCATACAATGATAATTCATACACGATGCAATCAATATTGGTCCTGCTTCAGTACAGCTTCTAGGAACATACGCATACAAGATTTGTTTTCTGCAATGAACATTTTCAAATAGAATCAGCAGCTTCCTCCACACCCCACGAAATAAAACCTTGTGTACGTTGGTGATAACCGCATATAACCTTGTCCGCTAAATTGCAATATTTTAAGGATTAAATTGACGACGCATGGCAGGGTGAAAGCCATGCGTCGTCAATATTTGTCCAAAATTTTTTGATATTATTGGCTGTAATGATATATTTTTATACCCTTCACCACACTGTGGTACAGTGTTCACTGTTCCGTTGTCTTGATGAAAAATTATTTTCCTGGCTTACAACAGGAGGTTTTTCTCGAATTTGTACATTTAATTGATCCAAAAGGTTGCAATAGTACTCTGAATTTATTTTTTTAACCATTTTGCAGATAGCCAATTAATAGAATATATTTGAAGTCCAATATATTTGTCATAACCTTACCAGCCGATTGATTTTTGCCTTCTTTGGGGCACTGCCTCCAGCTTCAGTTCTCTGGAGTATAGTGGTGGATCCATGTTTCATCGCTTAAAATGATCTAAACTTGAAAAATGTTCATTCTTAAGGGGATTGGATCGACTATTAACAAATACGGCACCTATTTTTGAGAAAACTTTTGTCATCTGTGGTTCTTCATGCAAAATTAAATGGACTCGACGACAATTTAATACCATATCATGATCTTTGCCTGCAATTTTTGTTGTTGTTGCTGTTTTTGTACGTCCACTGCGTCCTTCATCTTCAACGCTTGTAAGACCACGTTTAAATTCAGTAACCCAATTGTTTACTGTTGCATATGAAGGATGAATTTCTAGTCCCGATAAAACTTTTTTATGTATATATTTAATGACAGCACGCATTTCTAAGTTTTCCATTGTAAAAAAATTGCGGATGCGTCTTTTTCGAACATCTGTTTCTATATGAAGGAGTTGCTAGATCGAAACAAGATTTAACATATGTTCATAGCAGAGATGGAAGTTTCCAAAGCACTTAAATTGTTTCTGTTTATACCGCGCTTTTTGTGCTAGAAGTTTCCGAACTGCCCTCGTAGCATATCGTTATATGAGATTTCGATATCACTCCTTATGGTATATTCTCCAAGAATTTTTAATACTTAGATACAATTTTATGTTTTATATAAAGCGATTTGAGATTCTGATTTATTCCAAACAATTACATTTGGCTTTCCTTCGAAATAATTTATGTCGCAATTCATAAGATGAAGCTTCGTAAGTTTACTTCTATTTTCTACAGGAATGTTAGCGGATTTTTCCCACCAAAGTGACTATTTTTTGGCTTAAAATATTTTCAATAAACAGTTCCATGGTTGGCACAGGCTCCATATAAAAATCCTTATATTATATTAGGTATGTTTATGGTTATAGCTTCGTGGATATGGCAAAAGTAGGTTTTGTATTATAGTTTCAGGGTTTAGATATGAAATATCTTCCTGGAAGGTGTCTTGTGATTCGTGTAAATATTACTCACATTTGGCGAGTATTTATATAGATTAATTAAAATATTTGACATATGTCGAATTTGTCATTCTGGGTTCTTAATATAGTCGGCAAGGGCTTTCACCCCTACTTATAAAAATTTGTGAGAAAATAGTCCATGTTTGAGATTTTTCCAAAATCTATAAATTTTTTCGTTATGAAATTTTTGTCGGTATTTCTGGGTTTATTGGTCAGTAAATGAAAGATATGAACTTAAGTTATATATATACATGTTTATACCCTACACAACTATGTTGTCAGGGTATTATAGCTTTGTGTAGTCCCAAGAGTTTGTAACGCCGCGAAATATTGGTCCTAGACCCACCTTTAAGTATACCGATCGTCATATCTCGACTAGCTGAGTCGATCGAGACATGTGTGTCCATCCGTCCGTCTGTCCATTATAATTTGTAAACACGATACAGACCACAGTTATGGACCAATCTTCACGAAATTTTGCATGTAGGATGGGTTCTGGCCAATGGAGATCGGTTAATATTTAGGGGATGAAATGGACCAAATACTTAATTTTTGTCGGTTTTTCTGGTCGCTCCAGAGGCCGCAATTATGGCCCAAACATCTCGAATTTTTACATGGAGAAGGGGATTGGGCCAAAGTATAATCATGCCAGTTTTGATAAATATTTAGCGGGTCAAATGGAACCTGACTTTTGTGTGAAAAATTACAAAATTTGTATTCTATAGCGTATATATTTGCCACTGAAGGACATAGAGCCGAGATAGTATATCCAAGAGGAGTTGTTGACCTTTAAATTGATACCAATTATATTGTCGTATGTACTCGGATGTGGGAGTTACACTCAAATATGTACAGGTGCTTACGTATTCAGATATTATTTAGTAGCCCATTACCAAATAAGAGAACGGAAATATAGCGCTGATCGCTTTGAAATTTTTCATGAAGTTCCAGTTGTGGTCAAGGACAACGCTTATAATTTTCGGTGATGATCAGATTAAAATTTTGAGATGAAATGGACCGAAAACTTAATTGTTTTGTGTGTTTTCGAGTCGAATATAATCCGAACATCACAACACAACCCACCGTGAAGGGAATCTGGACAAGTAATTAGAAGGGCTTTACTGAATATTCGAAAACTCAAGGAAAAGGCTCTGTTGACCTCTAATCGGGCAAGAGGATGCAATATCACGAGTAAACATCGGAGTAAACTTCCGCAGAAAGTTAGAATTATGTGGTAGTTGTGTAGGGTATCGTATGGTGGGCCCCGCCCGACTATTCTGCTCCGCTCACTGGTTATTACGAACAGCCAAAATACCTTCAATATTTCCATCGAACTTCTACGTGAATATAAACGTATAGTTATAAAAATGTGTTTTTTTATGTGAAAGACAGGCATGTCTCTACATATTGTGATGTAGACCGTATGACCGTATGTCACTACTTCTCAAAGGCTATAAAATTGTGAAATATCCACAAACGAAACTGAAATATTTCAGTTTTTTATACTTACGTGAATTTCCTTGGTGTCCTTTGCAACGAAGGAAGTATGACATGGATGACATTATACCGGTTACTTGTTGTGTCCACTTTTTTTTTGGTATGCCATCCTTTTGCAGGAAATCCGTACGAAGCTTAAAAACCTCCAAAAAGAAATCCAATTTATTTTGATGTTTTTGGTCACTGAGGGGGGGAAGAAGGCAGAATGAAATTCCACCAATATCAATGTGTATATATATTTGTTTTCGTCATATTACAAACTTAATACCAGCACACAGTTGGGAGTGTTAAAAAATTATTATTTATTAATGATATAAAAAGTAAGAAGGATTTCATGTGGATGGAAAGTAAAAAAAAACGTATAAGTGTTTTTAATTTTGCGCGGATAACATTAAATTGGGAATGCGAATAAATAGCAGACAAAAGGGTGTGTTATTGACACAAAATTATTATTTCGTTTTTTATTGCGAAATTTCACTGGCTGAAAAAAAAACAATATAAAGACATTCATCAAATTTTCATTTTGATATTTCAAAAATAGCAACTAAGGCAATATATTTTATTATTAAAAAATATATTTCTTAATAAATTACGTTTAGCAAATATTCCAGAAACTCTCCCTTATTTCCATTTTTTGAGCTATAGCAACAGGTTCATGAAATTTGATTAATGTCCACGTTCTCGAAACAATTTTCATTTGAATTGTACTCTCCACGCTGTCTACGGCTGTCATAATTTGTGCCAATCATGTCAATAAAATTTTTACAATTGAATTTATATTACACAGAAAAAAAGAACAGAAAATACATAAAATGGCAACGACCGATGATGACAGTAATGCCTCAGGCGTTTCATCAAAAAAATCACAGCCAATAAAAAAATCACCAACAAATTTTCGTTGGTTAATGGAATCAAATGCTGCAGCAACATGTATTTGTTTTTACAATGAATTACTTTTTTCTTCTGTGTAGGCAGGCAACAAAAAATTACAACCATTTTGATGGCACAGACATGTTGCGTGAATCCTAGCAAAAAAGAAATATAAATAAAATCCGCAGAGAAATGACAATGTCGTGACCAGCGCGCATCCAACTTGAAATGACTCGGCCATAGACATTTTTTAGCTGTGATATTATTTACATTTATTTATTAACGTCTGTCATTGTTTGCACTTTTTCGTGTTGTTGTTGTTGCTGTCGCTTATTTGTTTAATTCATAACATCTCAAATACGATTAATTTAGTATTGTTTATATTTGTCAATTAATGTGGTGGGATGTGCTGTGACAATAATAATTGTTTACGATGAATGGTTGTATACAGTAGGGGTTTATAAACATATTTTTTCAGTGGATTTCTGTGTAATATTTACAAAATAAATATATTTGAAATTAAAAGAAAGGTTACAGTCCACTTTGCAAAATGCCCACGCCTATTATGGCCCTTGAAAAATATTGTTTCAAAAAAATCAGAGTTGTTACTCTTTGAAAAATATTCTTAAAAAATCATTGCCTAATGTTAGTCCAATGGGTACGAAAAAAATAGTCCTTAAAGCATCGACTTTAAGGAATTGGTATTACAAAGGTCCAAAAAAGTCCTTTAAAACAATATCCTATTTTTTGTCTTTGGCTCCACTGACTTGCAATGAAAACCCAACATTTTTGTGATTCACTTTTTGGGGGCACTTCATTTGGCTTCGTCCGACTTTACAGCTCCGGTCATTGGTTTCATTTTATAGTTGAATGTCAGGTTAAACCAAGGCCTACATATAGAACATTAATATATTCACACTTTTAATATTTTGACCTTTGCAACAACGATATACAGAGGCTATCAAAATGTGTTTTTTATACCGTGCACAACACTGTGGTACAGGGTATTATGTCTTTGTGCATATGTTTGTAACAGGCAAAAATAATCGATATAGACCCATGGTTCCTTTTGATAATATGCATAGAATAACTTTCTGAGTCGATTTACGCTTGTCCGTCTGTCCGTCCATGTATTTTTGTTAACAAAGTACAGGTCGCATTTATTATCCGATTTGGATGAAATTTGGCACAGTTCACTTTTTTGGCCCAAGGACGAACCCTATTGAAATTGGTGCACCAAACTCCCAATATTTGTCCGATTGGGACATCATTTTGCACAAAGTACGGATTTAGGTCCAGACTGATGTCTGTGAAGTTTAGTTAACATCGGTTCAGATTTAGATATAGCTCTCATATATAGTTTCATCCGATTTTTTGTAAATTGAGCATCATACTGCCAATATTGGTCCGATTGAGACAAAATTTTACACAGAGTATTGAATTAGGTCCAGATTGTATATGCTAAATTTTGTTGAAATCGGTTCAGATTTATATAGCTCCCATACATAGTTTCATCCGATTTTTTTGTAAATGGAGCATCATACTGCCAATATTGGCCCGATTGAGACAAAATTTTGCATAGAGTATGGAATTAGGTCTAGATTGATATATGCCAAATTTTGTTGAAATCGGTCCAGATTTAGATATAGCTCCCATATATAGTTTGGTCCGATTTTATGTAAATGATGCACCAAAGAGTCAAATTTTAGCCCGA
The DNA here is from genome assembly GCF_032173495.1 of Musca vetustissima. Classification (NCBI taxonomy): domain Eukaryota; kingdom Metazoa; phylum Arthropoda; class Insecta; order Diptera; family Muscidae; genus Musca; species Musca vetustissima. The sequence goes on along the minus strand of NW_026878084.1, from coordinate 10,092 downwards.
TTGGCACAAACATTTTGCACAGTGTGCCGAATTAGGTCCAAATTTAGCTTCTCTTGTATGTACCCAAAGTGGTGAAGGGTATCATATAGTCGGCCCCGTCCGACTTGAACTTTCCTTACTGCTTTAGTGGATTTCTGTGTAATAGTTACAAAACAAATACATACATTTTTGAAATGAGAGAATGTTTGCAGATTTTTTAAATCCACGCCTATTTTAGCCTTTGAAAAATTATTCTCTAAAAACTCCACGCGTATTTTGCGCTTTAAACAATTAGTCTCTAAAAAATCCACGCCTATTTTGGCCTTTGAAAAATTAGTCTCTAAAAAATCCACGCCTATTTTGGCCTTTGAAAAACTGAGTCTTTAAAAAATCCACGCCTATTTTGGCCCTTTGAAAAATTAGTTTTTAAAAAGTCCACGCCTATTTTGGTCCTTTGAAAAATTAGTCTTTAAAAAATCCACGCCTATTTTGGAAAAATTAGTCTTTAAAAAATCCACGCCTATTTTGGAAAAATTAGTCTTTAAAAAATCCACGCCTATTTTGGAAAAATTAGTCTTTAAAAAGTCCACGCCTATTTTGGCCCTTTGAAATATTAGTTTTTAAAAAGTCCACGCCTATTTTGGTCCTTTGAAAGATTAGTCTTTAAAAAATCCACGCCTATTTTGGAAAAATTAGTCCACGCCTATTTTGGGCTTTGAAAAATTAGTTTTTTTAAAAATCCACACCTTCTTTTGGCTTTTGAAAAATTAGTCTTTAAAAAATCCGCGGCTATTTTAGCCTTTGAAAAATGATCTTTAAAAAATCCGCGTCTATTTTGGCCTTTGAAAAATGATCTTTACAAAATCCGCGCTTGTTTTTGGCTTTGAAAAATTTGTTTTTTAAAAAATCCACACCTGCTCTTGGCATTTGAAAAATTAATCTTGAAAAAATCCACGCCTATTTTGGCCTTTGAAAAACTGAGTCTTTAAAAAATCCACGCCTATTTTTGCGTTTGAAAATAGCTCCACGCTTAGTTTAGCATTTGAAAAATATTTATTAAAAAAACCAGCCCGATTTTTATGATGTGTTGTTGGTCACTTATTTGAAAATAATACCTCACTCAAATTTCAAATTAATCTTAGTTATAAAATACGCACGCAAATCCTGATGTCAGTATTCATAAAATACCTCTCTCAAAAAGATTGGAATATGGGAAAAATATTGTTTTTCCAAAAATCTCCATTAAGGTTTCGTTTCCCATCAAATGTCCTTTCTCACATTTATAAAGGGATTATAACACAAAAAAAAAAAAAAATATTTCCTTTGTTTCTTCCACAGCACAAAACTTTATTTAAAAAAAAAAAAATAAATATATTCTAATATAATTTGTAGAAAAAGCACAAAAATCCATTACAGAAAATCTCCAATAAAACGAAGTGACCCATCCAAGAGCCTTTCCTTCTACTTAAATCTCCATTTAATTGATTTGCACTCTAAGGGATGGACCAACAGAGACAACATTTTTCATTTTCATTCGGTTTTCGGTATTTTCTTCGAATTTCAATGACACATTTTAAAATTAAATTTGAGCCACCCCCCAGCAGCAAAGCATCCAGGGACAAAATGCAAGAAGTAGAAGCGGAGGGAGGTGAAAAGAACGAAGGAAAAAAATCCCATAATCCTTATGATTATTAAAAAGAAAAAACCCCACATAGAATACGTGATTCTATAAAAAATGTAGGGAAACTTGAATCCAATAGTGAGTGTATCACTCCAAATACCAAGCGTTCCTTTGTGGCCTGGTTTGGTTCGGTTTGGTTTGCTTGTATGGATGGAAATCTAATAATTTATGTGTAAGCAATGAGCGAGCGTGTATCTTCGATAGTTGTATGTGAGTGTGTGTGTGTGGCTGTGTTGGGGGTCCATAAGTGTATTGGTTAAATGTTTTTCTTATTTTCTATCTTCCAACCATGAGTGTATACCTTGCTACGTGATGGAGTCACATAGTTATCGCGTACAATGCGTCGTTGTTTTTTTTTTGTACGTCTTGCTGTAAACGAACCATGTTGTTACTCATATGCAACCATCCTTTGAGAGTTAAGTCATGTTTTGTATGCGATTGTGTACGAGTGAGTGGGTATGTGTAAGTGTGTAATAAGTGAGAATGTGTGTATGTTAGCGGCGTACAATTTTTAAGAGTTTTTATCGCTCTTCCTGCTGTTCAGCAATTTAGTTTGACTTGTACTCTTCAAAGTGATTTGCGGCTCAAAGATATGTTTGTGCGGGTGTGGTGGGTGAATGTCATTCACCAGGCGTGATGCCTGTTTGTTTGTTACTGTTTTTGTCTTCGCTATCTCACTTGACATCGTTCTTTGCCTTATACTTTGGCTGTTACTGCCATCACAGTTTTGGATTTTTTTGTTTTGTTTCGTCCTTCATAGCTTTATCATTTTAAACGAATTTTACGCCAATTTATTTCACATCGCTGATGGAGTAGTACTTGAATGCGTTTGCCTAAATTGGTTGAATGTCAGTCATCACATCTGCCTCCACCCTCTGTGGGTAGGTATTCGAAAAATGCTGCTATCAAATAGACATGGGAGGCGACCTCTGTTATTTTTGTCGTGCCCGTTGATTCTATTAAAAGACATCGTAACGGTTATAAGAACAATGATCGCTGATTGTTTGTTGGTAGTGGTGGTTTGACTTGGCTGTTTTCAAGAGGAAATCGTATAATGGAACATGAAATGTTCTTGTAAAATGGGTCAAACTAGATAGAGGTTTGTGGGACAAGGTTTTGTATATCATATCGATGATGTATTTACTGCTGCTGGAAACCTTGAGAATCACAAAAGATTGGTAGAGGATGCTAAAGAGTTTTTAAGAAAAAAAGACAATTTGTTTAAACGAAATCTTCGGTGTAATTTGGAAAAAGAACACGATAACTCAAATCATAGTTCATCGTCATATTGCGAGTTCTCAAACATTGGCTTATAGCCGCACGTGGAATTGATGGGCCATCCTGTCGCACTGACCCATATAAGGGTACCCCAATTTTCGGCATTTTGGGGTTCTTGAGCTCGTTTTATAACTGAATTCTCTGAAATTGGGTTCTTATTGGGTACCAAATTACTCCACTAAAAATTATAAATATAGGTCCAGTTTTTCTGGTAGCCCCCATATAACGGCACCCCCAAAATTTTGGTATTTCGGGGGTTCTGATCGTATTTTTCGTTCGAATTGACTGTAATGTAGTTTGGATGAAATTTGGCAAATTGGAGAAAATTGGTTCAGATTTAGATATAGCTCTCACATATATTTTCGCCCGATTTTAACTTATTGATGCATTAAACTCCCAATAGTGATCCGATTGAGACAAAATTTTGCACAGAGTATTGAATTAAGTCTAGTTATATGCCAAGTTTTGTTGAAATCGGTTAGATTTAGATATAGCTCCGATTTTTAGTTTAAATAGTGCATCAAACTCCCAATAGTGGTCCGACTAATGCAAAATTTTGCACAGAGTACTGAATTAGGTCCCGGCTGATGTATGAGAAATTTTGTTGGAATCGGTTCAGATTTAGATATAGCTGCTATATATAGTGTCGTCCCATTTTATGTAAATGAAGCTCCATACTGCCAATATTTATCCGATTGAGACAAAATTTTGCACAGAGTACTGAATTAGTTCCCGACTAATGTATGCGAAATTTCTATATCTACAGGATATTATGGATATTAACATGTCTTGCATGTACTCATAGTCGTGAAGGGTATCATATACTCGGCCCGTCCGACATTTGAACTTTCCTTACTGGTTTTGTATTATTTGTTGCCATTTTAAAGGTAACTTCATAATGTCTCTCTCGTAGAATTCCTGCTCTCTATTTGAAAAAAAAAAACTGTAGTAGTCGATTTTCACAATCCTCCCGAGATACCAATTTTTATCATTAAAGAAATTTTGCAATACAAGAAAAAATATGATAATCGCTTGGTGACAAGTCGGATGCATTAAAATTTCCCAACCAAGCTCCTGAAGTTTCTGGCGAGTCACTGTAGATGTGTGAGGCCTAGCGTTGTCCCGGTGGAACACGACACCTCTCCTGTTGGCCAATTCTGGCCGCTGCTGGTCAATTGATATCTTCAAACAGTCAAGTTGTTGACAGTATAGATCCGAATTTAGCGTTTGGCCTTATGGAAGCAACTCATAATAAATAATCCCCTTACTGTCTCACACAAATGCATAGCAGAACCTTCCTGGCTGTTAGTCCAGGTTTGGGCACCGTTTGAGGTGCTTCACCGCTCTTTGACCACCCTTTTTCATCTCCAGTCACCATCCGTTTAAGAAATGGGTCTATCTCATTCCGTTTGGCCAAGGCTTCGCAGATGGAAATTCGATCCATCCTATTTTTTTCTGCTAATTGGTGTGGCACCCACTCATCGAGCTTCTTTTTCAATCCTGCTTTGTATAATTGCTTTAAAACAGTTTTATGTCGATTTTAAGCTCCTAGACGATGTGACAACTGTTAACATGACAGTCAACTTCGATCATTTCTCCGATTTTAGCGACATTTTCGACGACCGGCCTAATGGATTTATTTTTCCCTAACCTAATATATGGGAACTATATTTAAATCTACACCAATTTCAACAAAACTTTTGAAACATCTTTCTAGACTCAACTGAATAAACTATGCTTAAATTGGAAAATATATGTATGGAGACAAATATATATATATATATATATATATACTCTCCAACTCTATTGGTTCAACCACAATATAAATTGTACCAAGTTTAGTACACAGTAGTACGAATTTTCAAAACTTCCTACATATTCCAATTATACACCCCGATAGTAATTCTAAATCCAAGTTTCAGGATTACAACTCCATAGGTTCACTCACAATTCAAATTGTACCAAATCTTGTACACAGTAGTACCAATTACAATACTTCCTATATACCCCAATCCTACACCCCCACAGTGATCTTAAAGCCAAGTTTCAGGATTCTAAATCTATCGGTTCACCCACAATTGGAATTGTACCAAATTTAGTACACAGTAGTACTTTTTTCCAAAACCCCCTTCCTACCCCAAACCTACACTCCCACAGTCATTCTAAATCCAAGATTCAGGATTCTAACTCTATCGGTTGACCCACACTTCTAATTGTACCAAATTTAGTACATAGTAGTACGATTCAAATTGTACCAAATTTACTACATAGTTGTACCAGCTTCCAAAACTTCCTACATACCCCAATCCTACATCCCCCAGTCATCCTAAATCCAAGTTTCAAGATTCCAACTTTATCGTCGGTTGATCCACAATTCAAATTGTACCAAATTTAGTACACAGTAGTACGAATATCCAAAACTTCCTACATACCCCAATCCTACACTTTCACAGTGATCCTAAATCAAAAATTTCATGATTTCAACTTTATCGCTTCACCCACAATTTAAATTGTACCAAATTTAGTACACATTAGTACGAATTTCTAAAACTTCCTATATATTTCAATCTTACACCTCCACAGTGATCCGGACTCCAATTTCCATGATTCTAGCTCTATTGGTTCGCCTAAAATTCAAATAGTAACAAATTTAGTACCATTTAGTACCCATAAGTATTAATTTGTTAAACTGAATCCTCACCCTAATCCTACATACCTTCAATGATCCTAACTCCAAATATCATTGTTTCAGCTCTATCGGTTCACCCAAATCCAAATTGTACCAATTATAGTACGATTTAGTACTTTTCGTACACATAAGTAAAAATTTTCCTTTAAATTTTCAGCATTCCAGTTCCATTTGTACTTTCGAATAAAATTGTACCAAATATAGTACCATCTAGTTCTTTTCGTACACATGAGTACACGCTTTCCAAACTCTCCTCATATCGACCCTAATTCAAACCTTAATTTGCATTCCAAATTTCAAGATTTTGCTCAATCCATTCACATGCTATGATACTGTTCCAAATTTGATATATTTCAGTACTTTTCGGATACTTATAGTTCGAATTTCAAAAAAGCCCTTTACTACATCTATTCTGCACTCCATCAGTGACCCTCAATCCAAATTTCAGAGTTCTAGCTCTCCAAATACAAATGGTATCACATTTAGTACTTTTCGTACCGTTCCAGTACAAATTTCCAATAACCCAGCCTTATCTGACAACTTTGGACCAAGAGTGACCCTCACCCAAAATTTCAAGATTCTAGCTTCAGCCGTTTCGTCTGGTCGTTGATGAATCGTTAAATCACTCAGTCAGTCAGTCACTCACTATACTCTTTTATTAGTATTGATTAAATTTGTACCAAATATAGTACCATATAGTACTTTTCGTACGCATGAGTACACGCTTTCAAAGCCATCTCCTTAAATAGACTCTACATCTCAACCCTATTTCGCATTCCATATTTCAAGTTTTTAGCTCTATCGATTTACATGCTATGAATTTGTACCAAATTAAGTACATTTTAGTACTTTTCGGATAGTTATATTTCGAATTTCCAAAAACCCTTTGCTACACCTATCCTACACTCCATCAGCGACCACCAATGCAAATTTCAGAGTTCTAGCTCTACCGGTTCACGAAATACAAATGGTATAACATTTAGTACTTTTCGTACCGTTCTAGTACGAATTTCCAAAGAGTGACCAAGAGTGACCCTCACCCAAAATTTCAAGATTCTAGCTTCAGCCGTTTCGTCTGGTCGTTGATGAATCGTTAAATCAGTCAGTCAATCACTGTACTCTTTTATTAGTAAAGATATCGTAGCATTGGAAGATAAACTGATTTCAACGAAACTTAGCACATATCATTCAGTGTACTATACAATAATTTGTCTCTATCGAACATACCTTGGAAGTTTTGTGCACCATATACATACAACCGTGGGGCTATATCTAAGCCTTTACGTGAAAAAATGTTCTCATACCACATATTATCAAAAGATAGATCCTTCTATCTCATTTCCTTTCGCATGTCATACACATACCCTGTGCCCCGCAGTGTGGTGAAAGGTATAATAATATTGTAATAATCATGGGTAGTCTTAGCTAACCTTTATGAAATAATCATCCCACCTTCCTTCGAACTTTTTCAATAGTTTTCACATATCACTCTTCCTCACGAATGGAATTAATAAATGAACGACCTTGAACTGAGATGACTCAAAATACCATGATAAAATGAAATATTAAATACGATTGCAATAATAACCAAAATAATTAGTCTATGTGTGCCAAATTACCCACCAATAATTATGTTTTTTTTTTCTTCCGAAAATAATAATTATACAAAGAAAAATTACTCAAATAACCTCATGCAAGTTTTTTTTATTGCCATAGAGAAAAAAATATAAATTCAACACCATTTCATTTAATTAGTGTTTGACATGCTCGTGACTCTATTTGTCGCCCATAAAATCTCACGCTTTTAAATTGCTCGTCTCCGTTTGTCGCTTTTTCTTCAGCTTTTCCACTTGTTTTTTTTCTTTCTGCTATTTTTCATCTAACTGTAGATTTGTTAAACAATTGAGTGATTTCCATTGCAGACGTTTATAAAATTCCGTTGGGTTGTCTGTCATTCATGACTTCAGTATTTTTTTTTATTCTTATAAAAATTTGTACTCGTACAAAAAACATTCTCTTAACAAAGTAATGGCCTTATAATGAAATGTATATGAAAAACGTGCAAGTTTGTAACGATTTTCTTAGCATTTTTCTCATTGTTTTTTGTTCTCCGAGCTTAGAATTGTTTTCATTCTTTTTTTGTTTATTTATATTTACTTATTTTAAGTGTTACTAAAGGAATAGAATTTTTTTATTGTTTACATTTTAGTGTTATTGTTGTTTTTGTTGTTGCTTACAGACATGCTGACTAATAAAGCACGAGTTAGTCTTTGGTATCCCAATTATAACTACACTCGAAATGAAAAATGCGTTGGATTAAAATAAAAAAAAAAATATATATATAAATAATTTTTTGAATATTTTTCATTGATTTTCTGTGGAAACTCTCATTTTTGTTTACAATAATAAATTTCCAAATAGTTTTATTTTCATTCAAAATATGATCACCCCGTATATTTTTTCTCGAGAGTTTTTCTCTGTGTTTTATTAAAATTGCATACACATGTAAACTGAAACCCCACAAAAAAAGTCGTCGACATTTCAGCATTTAGTCAAATAAAGAGAGAGAGAGAGAGAAAAAAACTACCATAGACGACCATTTTTATAGTGTAATTGTATTATTTTTTTGAAAAGGGAATACCAGCACGTTTTTCCAACACAACATTTTTTGGTAGAGGGGAATGTGCTCATATTTCTACAATGAAAAATCACTTGAAAGATTTTTGTACGTCTCTATGGAATGTAAAATGTAAAGATATACTGCGGACGACTGTAGTGCAATGTGTATATAATAGAAAATAATATGTAATATGACCCAATTTGTTTGAGGTTTAACGCACTATAAAACTTTTTTTAGATATAGAATTTATATATAGGGGATTATATACGGGATTGTCTGGTAAAGAAACAATATGTTTAACAGCAATAGGTGTAGATTTTTAAACTATAGGAGTTTGAACATTTTTTTTGAAATCGTCGAATATTATAGGAGCTGGAAAAATATATTTTAAAAATGTACACCTATTATATATGTATGGGAGCTATTTATATTAAGTGTAGATTGTTTTTCGACCTTTTTGTTGATATTCAAAAAATAAGATTACTTGAGCTTGAGGCCTTTTTTAATTTTTTATTTATTGCAAAGATTTCCCGATATTTCGAAATTATCAATTTGTATCTTCAGGGTTGATCTTATAAAATCTACCTTTAAAGTGTCTAAATATGGACCGTCGAAACTCCCCAAGAACTATAATTATTTTCATAGAAAATAATTTAAAAAATATAATAAAAATTATTAAAAATCCACGCCATCACACCCATGTTGAAAAATTACGCATCGAACTTCTACGTACCGAAAATATATAAAACCTATATAGAAAATGTTATCGGGAAAAATTATCCTCCAAAGATGTTTTTAATTTTAAATACTGAAAATGTAGGGAGAACTTCATAAGCGGGCTTAGGCGAAACACGAATCAATATCAAAATAGCTTGTGAAAAAAATATTTCTTACCCTCCAACAACCCAGAATCTCAAATTACAGACACAATGTGAAGAAGCACCCGGGACTTAGTCTGGAAGAGACAATTTCTAATTTCATTGAAGACTTTAAACAATCAAACCGATCAGTTTTACCGATGACCATAAATAAAACATCTTTTGAATTACTACGATCGGTATATATACCCTACACCACACTGTGGTACAGGGCGTTATGTCTTTGTGCATATGTTTGTAACAGGCAAAATGAAACGAGATAGACACATAGTTCCTTTTGAGAATATGCATAGAATCACTTTCTAAGTCGGTTTATGTATGTCCGTCCGTCCGTTTGTCCGTCTGTCTGTCCGTGATAAATTGTAAACAAACTACAGGTCGCATTTATGATTGGAATTGGATGAAATTTTGTACAACTCATTTGTTTGGCCCAAGGACGAACCCTATTGAAATTGGGAAAAATCGGTTCAGATTTAGATATAGCACCGCATATATATTTTCGTCCGATTTAAGGTAAATGGTGCACCAAAGTCCTTAAATATCTTTCGATTTGCACGAAATTTCGCACAGCGTACTGAATTAAGCCTAGAATGATGTGTGCTAAGTTTCGTAAAAATTGGTTTAGATTTAGATATATCTTCCATATAGATTTGCACGAACTTTGACATATCCTACTATATTAAGTCTAGAATGATGTGGGCTAAGTTTCGTGGAAATAGATTCAGATTGAAATATAGCTCTCATATATATTTTCGTCCGATTTAATGTAAATGTTGGACCAAAGTCCCTCTATATCTTTCGATTTGCACGAAATTTTGCATAGCGTACTGAATTATGCCTAGGATGACGTATGAGAATTTTCGTGAAAATGGGTTCAGATTTAGATAAAGCTCCCATATATATTTTCGTCCGATTTAATGTAAATGGTGGACCAAACTTCCGATATATCTTTCGATTTCGATTTGGC
>NW_026878083.1:7500-23221 GCF_032173495.1 Musca vetustissima | reverse complement strand
AAAGCTAGGGTCGTCATCGTGAATAAGCAAGACTTCGTTGAAGTTTCCGAAACAAATTGACTAAGTCCTGTTACATGGATCAAGTTGCTGCGAGTAGGCATTTTCAAAAGATTCTTCATTTTTTCCGAGATAAATGTTGATTGTGATCCAGTGTCAATGAGCGCTCTGGCATCGTAAAGTTGTCCTTTGATTTCAGTTTGTACGATAGCCGTAAAAAGTAAAGTTCCCCCAGATTGTTGAGCCTCAACGTGTGTATCCTGAAGGGTCAAATTAGTGACAGTAGTTGATTCTTGATTTGTAGTGGACTGTATTTGATTTGTAAGAGTGGCAGCACTGTTACTATGTTGTGCTTCCACTCGAGCTAGGTATGTGTTTGTTGATTGGGTTTCCGTTCCCTTGTGTAACAAAGTGTGGTGTCTCATTGTACAAGTTCGACAACCAAAGCGACTTTTGCAGTCCTTTACTCCATGGTTGGATGACAAGCAATTGTAGCATAAGTGTGAGGTTTTCACCAAGTGAATTCAATCATTCACATTCTTTTTCGAATTCGTTGCAATCCCTTATGAAGTGATTGGCTTTGCATAATTGGCATTGTTGTTGAAACATTTGTTTGAAAAGAGTTAAAAAATCTCGGTTTGTTGTTCCCAGATGGTTTTGATTGACTGATTTTTGACGTGGACGGTTTTATGTTCCCCACCGATTCCATTGTCTTGAACTTGTTTGTCAAAAAACCATCAAATTGTTCCCATATTGGAAGAAGCTTGCAATCCGTTAGTGAATTCTCGAACTCCTCCAGGAAATTTCTTTGTAATTTCGTCGAACAAATATAGATTAAAATAGGATCCCATCCTTTAGCATCGACATCGAGGGTCTCCAAAGTTTAAATGCAGCTATTCACAGTGCGCTGCAGCTTCTGTATAGTTTGACTTGAGTCAGTTGAAACATTAGGCAAATTAAAATGGGTCTTAATCAATTCATTGACTTGCATCCTTTTTCTCGTAGCGATCAATAAGATTCTTCCAGGCTAAATCAAATCCATCGTTATTTAGCGGAACATTGCTGATAATTTCCCTTGCTTCTCCAGCGGTCTTCTGGGTCAAGTGAAATAATTTTTCGACCTTGCTTAATTTTGAATTCTTTATATAGATTGCAGAAAATAAATCCCTAAAAGTAGGCCATTCGCTATATCCTCCTTTAAAGATATCCGTATCGCATGGTGGCAGACGAGATATCGGCGTAAAATCCATTTCCTTGTCTTTCTGTGACTTCTCTTATTCCCTTTTGGTTTTTTCTAGTGTCTGTGTGTCCAGAGTTGTTTGAATCTGTAAGTTTATAGAGCTCAGCGCCTTTTGGTACGAGTCCATTGCCTCCATATAGTGTTTCCTCAATTTGTTTTTATCAATGGGTTTTTCATCCTTCTCCGGAACATGGTCTCGACAATCCACATAAGCCCTTTTGACCTGGTCCCATGTTGAGTTTAGTTCCATTCGAGTGGTTTCCAATGTGTGTATTGTGTCATCCGGGTCGTTTATGGAAAATATGGAAATATAATCCTGTAGATCATTTACGCAATTTGCGAGCTTGTCGCATAGTGTTTTGTCCATGTCGAATTTTGTGCTTTTGTCATTGCAGCGATTTTGATTTGTGTCAAAAAAAGAGAAAGTAGCCCAATGAGAAGGACTAAATTCGCCTGAGGGTTAAATTTTTAAAGAAATTTTGATAATCAAAATTTCACAAAATATTTCCTTCGAAACGTTAGCGAAATGAAATTCAACGTTGAATGGTTGAACAAAGGAAAACCAATTTGAACAGAATAAAGGAACAAATATTTGAAAAAAATCCAAATATTTTTAAATAAGCCGCTTAAGAAATTGTTCAATCGTTAAAGTTTAAATATTTCACGAGAAAATCTAACTTAGCTCAGGACCGGGTCAGAGATTTGTGTCAATTATACTTTGAAAAGGAGAACAAAAATTTGTTACCAGCAACATAATTCCGCAATACATGCAAGAAAAAATATTTTGTGTCACAGAATGATTTTGTCTTGAGATCTTCGAAGCTACGGGGGCTTTGACAGATGCAAGACAAGGTTGTAGCGTATGTATGTGCCTGTCCACCAGACAAGATTTGAAAAAATGTTTCAAAAATATTTTTCTTTTTCTTAAAATTTTAGGTTAAAATCTTTAGGTATAGGTGTATGTCTGTCCACCTGACTTTCGGAGAAATTGTTCAAAAATATTTTTTAAAAATTTGTAGGTTAAAATATGTATTGATGTGTGTGTCTGTCTGTCCACCAGACTTTCGAAGAAAATGTTCAAAAATATTTTTTAAAAATTTGTAGGTTAAAATATTTATGGATGTGTGGGTCTGTCTGTCCACCAGACTTTCGAAGAAAATGTTCAAAAATATTTTTTAACAATTTGTAGGTTAAAATATTTATTGATGTGTGTCTATCTGTCCACCAGACTTTCGGAGAAAATGTTCAAAAATATTTTTTAAAAATGTGTATGTTAAAATGTTTAGTGATGTATACGTCGGTCTGTCCATCAGACTTTCGAAGAAATTGTTCAAAAATATTTTTAACAATTTGTAGGTTAAAATATTTAGTGATGTATGCGTCTGTCTGTCCACCAGACTTTCGAAGAAAAAAAATTCCAAAAAACTTCTCAATTTTGAGGTTAACTATTTGTTTTAGTGAGTATTCCTCAAAATTTTGAGGTTAAAATATTTCCAGCAGACGCTTGGGTCAATATGGCGAACAAGCGAATTGCTTCCCGTAGCGGTATATATGTATTTATATATATGTAGTGCATATATATTGACTATATATATATAGTCGCAATATGGCGCTTATGTTCACCACTTCCAGCGTGTCCGTCCACGACGACCTTTTTGTTTTCCCGTGAGCTCAAATTTAGAAAATAGGAATTTTTCCTACTTCCCGAACCGCTGTAGCGATTTGCAGCACAAAAATAGTCAAAAGCGTTAGTTTTGACCAATATACGACGTGACTATATGGGTCAGTGCAGATATCAAAAATCTGTCTGAGCACCGTATACTCCTTTTGTGTCGAGGAAGAAGTTTCCAATCAAGTACTCACATTGTATGCTTTTGGGTCTGGGTGCGAGCTCCTTTTTGTTATTGGTGTTGTAAATTTTTTGGGTTGGGGTCCGTGTCCGTCCGCTGCTTATTTCCGGGCTGGTTTCCTAGGTATTTCCTTGAATAAATGTCCACTGTTCACTTTATTCCTTTGTTAGGTTTTTTAATTGTTTTTTGTTTATTTATATTTTTTTGTTTCAATTTGCTCAGAAGTTGTTGTTGTTTTTTGTATTTTTGATTTTTTTCCGCAAAAATTAAAAAAATAATAAATTAAATTAAATTATATAGAAATACATGTATATATAAATATATTGGTATATATATATTTATATATACATATATATATATATATATATATTTGTTTCTTAATTTTTTTCCACTGCCACTTCACTTGTGTTCACTAGTGTATTTTAAATTTGTTTTCCAAAATATATATTTCCCTGTACATATATATGTGTTCACTGTCACTTTTTTCCACTTATGTACTTTTCCGATTCACTTAGTTTACTTTATATATATATATATATATATAATTTTTTTGAATTTGGTTAAGTTTTTCCTTAACCTCACATATTCGGCTCGCTAAGGAACAAATGTTTCGCACTTAAGCTTTTAAAACCTTTTTGCCTTTCTTTTTATTTATAAGATTTTTGCTTATTTCGGGTTTAAAATTCATTTAAGATTTTAAGTATTTATATATGTATATGTACAGCTTTTAATTAGATTTTAATTCACTATTTTTATGTAGCTTTTTTCCGCATTAGTTTTAGTTAGTATACATTTTCTAGTTTTACATTTAGTTTTAAATTCAAATATTTTCCTTCTTAGATTTTATAATTCATTAGTTTTTCTTTTGCACTTTAATTTACAATCAATTTAACTTATTTACTCTTTAAGTTCACTGTGGTTTGTTCTTTGGCTGATGTCACCCACTTTTAGTTCTTGTTGTTGGTTGTGTTGATCCTTTTTGTTGGTGATCTGTAAGAATTTTGGTTTTTAATGTCACTTGTAATTTTTTGTTTGTTGTCACTTTGTCACGGGGGGAACACTTGCGCGCGTTTTGACGATCGAAAAAGACTAGAGAAACTGAAATTTGCAATGTCATAGCAAACCAGTTTGAGCAGTGCGAATTTTCCATATTTTGGAATTCAGCACTGGAATTTACCGGTGGCTACATAAACATATGTGTGGGTGTATGTAATTTTATTTGCATTATTTACATTGTTTACATGTAAATGTGCCCAGTGCCGCTTATGTTTATGTAGCCGCCGGCAAAATAATAACCGACAGCTTTGGGCTGTTTGTACTGTAGTACACTGCCGCATACGACATTTTTGCTGTTTTTAATTTTTATGTTTCTCTAAACAGGAGGCAATTGATTTAATTGTATCTGTAGCTCCTAACATGAACTATTTCAGTGATGTTGAAGCTGCTGATGCTCTGGATGATAATGATGATGATAACGATAATTATGATGATGATTTGGATGATTATCGTTAAGAAGTATAAAATGGGATGTTTGAGTTCTCATACTGTACTCCTTGCACTATATACCAACACTGATATTTGGCATTACTTAATAAAATTATACGAAAATATTCTTAGAAAACATTTTTTAACCTATTTTAATGGTATTAACTGAAAAATAAAGAAAAATTATCCTAACATAGCTTCCCTGATTTGATCCAAGGATGGTACTTTAACCCACTGTGCGCCGTTTCAGGTGCTGTCCTGAAAGACGAGTTGTCACAGACTGTTCATTTCGAGGAATTAATTGTCGTTCTGCAGCGACCTCAGCTCCGAGCATGGTGCCTCGGGTAGTCACCCAGGCGGATATGGAACCCCAACCCCGTCCAGTTGAGACTTGGGCGGCTATCGTAAAGTCAAGGGACTCTAAGATAGCCTCCAAAAAAGTAGTGAAGAAGGTGGTCTTGGAAGTGGGGCCCAGTCTTGCGAACATTGGTGTACGCGTACACGAGGTTAAGGCCGTGAAAGGTTGTGGTGCGATCATTCGCACACCATCAGTTGTCGAAAAGGAGGAGATAGCCTAGAGCGCTATGTTCTCTGAAGTTGGACTGAACGTTGAGGTTAAGACAAGATGGGTCCTTGGGTCCTAAACTTCATTGAGAAGATGTCGAAAGACGAATTCTCCACGAGTGTACTGCTAGTGACAGGTCCTTGGAAAGACACTGACAGAAACGTCAATGTTGTTCTGGAGGGCAAGAGCCGGGTGATCGATTCTTCTTTAGCGACAGGGAGGTGCTACATCAAGTGGTTCTCCTTTGTGGTGCAACCGCATGATGGGGTACATCACTGTTATCGCTGCTTGAGTTTCGATCACCGAGTTAAGCAATGCCGTTTTGTCAAATCGGTGTGCAGAAGGTGTAGTCAAGAAGGTCACGTGGCAAGGAAGTGCAATAATCCACTGAATTGCCGGAATTGCGCATTCAGAGGCAAACCATCGGATCATCTGATGATGTCTGATGCTTGCCCTCTGTACCGCATGATGGTAGCTAGAACGCAATCAAGGCATTATGATGGATTTAATAATCCAACTTAGTTGTCGGCGGTCGAAGGCTGTAATGAGGTATTTGGGAGCTACCATGCGTCAACTTGGCTGCAGATACGTATTAGTTCAGGAACCTTATTCGACCAATTTGGTCAAATATTGGGCCTGCCTGCAGAAATGCGGGTATTTCCTGATCTAAGGCGTCATTCTGCAGTTATGTTTGACGATGGTAGTGTTGACTGCGTTCTGGTTAACCAGACTGACTGGCGAGATTTTCCTTACGAGTCTCTATTGTCAGATTGATGAAGCGTTGGAGCCATACATTAGGTATATGTATGCGGTGCTACTACAGGTGAGTAGCCATCCTGCCATACTCGGCATAGACGCGAATGTCTCGGCATTAGTTGGAACATCGGAACCACAAGATGAGTGAGTGAGTGGATGCTTTCGAGATCCATTCATGTGGTGAACGGATCTGAGTGATGTATATATCTTCTGTACGGTGAACGGCGCAAGTGACATTGATGTTACATGTTGTAACAAAGCTGCTTCACGGCAGTTTCGTTTCACATGGAACGTCAGTGAATAGCTTGGGATTAGCGATCTCAACCTAATCCGAATAGATATGTCGTATGATGAGGTGGTGGAATTTGTGGACCCATCAGTGCGTTGGCGCACATATGCGTTCAATGCTACCTCGATGGACGAGTTCACTTTCCTCCCAATTGAGGATCAAGTGGCCTATCTGACAGCAACAGTGAGTGCTCTCTCTCTTTGAGAGATATCGCCGAAGAGTTCCTAGGAAACTGTTATGGTGGAATAGGGACTTGAATCAGAAGCGTAGAACCGTGCGGCGCCTTCGGAAGAAATTCCAGAGAGCCAAACGGCGAAACGCTGATGATGTTGGCATTCATGCTTCTGTCTATAGGCAATGCCTGATTGAATACCAGGAAATGATCTAGAGCGAAAGAGAGCCAATGGCAATCTTTTATCTTTTCGGTCTGATGTTTTCTTTCTTTTGAAGGTTGGAGCAGGAGTTGCCTCCTCCACAGGAGGGTGCAGCTGTTGCCCCTGACTTGGAATGAAACGAGATCGAACAGGCCGTGGCTCTTGTGCGATACAAGAAGTCGCCAGGGTTGGACGGTTTGACTGGAGAGATGTGTAAAAGCATCTGGAAGGTCATTCCAGAATTCCTAGAGGCTCAGCTTGCTCAGTGTGTTCGCTTGGGCATTTTCCCGAAGGCGTGGAAATCTGCGAAGGTCATCGTGCTACTGAAGTCGCCTGATAAGGTCAGGAGTAATCTTCGATCCTATCGGTGCATCAGTCTTCTTCCAGTGCTTGGAAAAGTACTGGAGAGGATTATGGTGCAGCGGCTTTATGAGCGGTTGGCTGGAACAGAAAGCGAGCTGCAGTTTGGCTTCAAACGAGGTCTTGGTATTGAGGATGCATGGCTGCATGTCAAGCGGGGCGTTGCAGAGTCTGCAAGTCGGTATGTTCTGGGAATCTTCGTAGATTTCAGGGGTGCTTTTGACTACCTATGTTGGGGCGCCAATGCGGGTGTCCAAGTAGCCAGGGAAAAGACCGTGACAATGCTACTTAAAGGTAGATTGTCCGGAAATCGACATCCTAGTGTCATATTTGATGGTGGAGGTCTGTCTTACAAGACAGAAGTGCGATATCTGGGTATATCCATAAGTGAGAGTTCATCCTCTCACTTAGATCGTCTTAGAGAGAAGATGTGTTGTCTGGTTGGTCCCGTTAGACGTATCTTACGTTCCGACTGGGGACTCAGCAGGCGTGCTATGCGCGTAGTATATAGCGGCCTTTTTGTTGCTTGTGCAACATATGGTGCTCCTATATGGCATACTTCAGTAACGGGTTATGGATATCGCAAGATATTATCATATCAGCGAATCATGATGTTGGCTTGTCTGCCTGCATGCCGCACGGTATCAATCGAAGCCATGCAGGTATTGTTGGGTGTACCTCCGCTCGACCTGGAAGTGATACGTGCAAACGTATCATTTCTGGCGAAAAGAGGTCTGCCTATAGTGCCCAATGACTGGGCGGTGGAAGGTATAGAGCGATTGAGTGTTCCAGAACGTAAAGCGTAGCTGCACGAGTTTATAATCTCTAGATGGCAATCTAGATGGAATACTTGTGAGAATGGGCGTGTAACCTTTCGGTTTATCGCGGATGTTACATTAGTCGCGACTAACTCCGATTTTGGTTTCGGCCTCCATCTGGGCTTCTTGTTGACGCGTCATGGGTCTCTGAATGCATTTTTGCATAGGATAAACGTGACAGATACAGAAATTTGTAGTTGTGGGGCTCCAGTGGAGGACTGGATTCATGTTCTCTGCTCATGTCCCATGTATGAGGATGTGAGGAACCTGGAGTCCATGGGTATCGACGGGTGTCAGAAGCCCCTGAAACAGCCTGACGATTGGGATTGGCCCTAGAGGTGCAATGTGGTGGCTGTTGGTTAGCCAACCTACAGACAGTATCTTGAAGAGTTTAATGTGAGTTCCTGCCAATAGGCCTACCTCACAGTGGCTGAGCCACCAGCGCTCCAGCACCGAATTACTGTACCAATTGGAGAGCATGCAGAAGGCACACTCTCACCCTTGGTGAGGGGCGAAACCACAACCCCCGCGATGCTCCCCAGGGGGCCACACCAACTGTCAGGCTGGATCAACAGATCCAGGGGCACCTGACACCCGCGGTACGGAAAACCTCCGCTCAGGCTCGAGACCGAAGCCTCTTCCAGTTTGACGCACGTCCGGGCTGGTATCCCAAAACAACAATATGCAACGACGATAACCGCAGGTGCAACGACGGAAAAACCTGTCCACAAGCAGTGACAAATACACAAAACACAAACAATTAACATGCTGTCCTCACGGACTGCACCAAGGGCCCCAACGGACCGCGGCATCGGACAACACAACACAAACAATGAACAAAACTGCCCTCACGGACAGCCTACACTACATCCACAGGACGAGTGAAGCACATAAGTGGACACCACGAACCACCAACGATGCACAGATAACCGCAGGCAGACCGTACACCACCTACAACTGCAACCAACCGCCGACAGCCGCACCAGACCAGCACCGCCAACCGGTGCACCTACCCACCACCACCCGGTGCAACCGACCAAACCCAACTGCAAGGGGGCTATGTACGAGGACCACCTCCGCTAAGTACTGTCCTTCTCCTAAATGCTTCACGAGCAAAACTACTTAAACAACTAAAGGTCCGATCGTCTTCAAGTGCCCTACTGAAATCCCACCCCGCCCCTCCATTCGATATACCCATACTTGCTAAATCTCTAATGTCATCATAGTAACAGCATTCCGTTAGTATATGCTTCCAGTCCTCGGTCATCCCGCACCCACATAAATCCGTCTGGGCAAGGCCTCTCTTATGCAGAAAAGCATTGAGAGAGCCATGCCCCGTCAGTAAGAAACCAGTACTTAAGCCGAAGCGAAAGTCTGGCCGGTCCACTACGAACGTTGCGTCACGAATAAATTCGTACGTCACCCTCCCTTTGTCACTGTTCGTCCACCTAGTCCTCCACCTATCAACAACACAGTCCCGAAGGATAGTGCTGTACCGCCTACTCTCCCCATCCACCAAATCAGAAGGCCTGAGCCAATCATCCTCATCCAACTGCAAACCACGCTTAAGCTTATACATGATAGCCCTACATCTCACTTCAAGATCAAGCGGCGCGGCGCCAAGCAGCACCTGCAACGCCTCTGTTGAAACAGTGCGACACACTGGCAAGCACGCTAACATGACGACCCGCTGACACGAAAGGAGCTTCCTCTGCCCGAAGACAGAAGAGGCAGTTCTGTACCATATAGGTGCACCATAAGTTGCGCAAGCAACAAAAAGCCCACCATATATGATGCGTACAGAGCGCCTACTCAAGCCCCAATCAGTCCGCAAAACACGCCTGATGGTCCCAACGACCGCTGTCAGCTTCTCCTTCAACCGATCGAAGTGTGGAAGAAAATTCAAACGCTCTGACACTGTTACTCCGAGATATTTAACAGTACACGAATACCTTATGCCGCGTTCACCAGCTCGAATGCAGGGAGGACGACTGCGTGCCAACCTGCCTTTCAGCAGCATCAGCACCGTCTTCTCGGTAGCCACCTCCACTCCAACTCGGTCACTCCAAGCCTGCACAATCTGCATAGCTTGCTCACCACGATTTTCCAGTTCAAGGCGACTATCCCCTTCAATCATGATGAGCAAGTCATCCGCATATGCGCAAACCTTGAAGGAAGCAGCCAACTCCCGCAACAGGGGATCCATCATGAGGTTCCATATACATGGACCACAAATGGAACCCTGTGGGCAACCCCGCTGCACATCCCTCCAGACCGAAGCACTGGCTCCCACGACACAAGCCTTCCTATCCCGGAAATAACTTGCCCAAAGAGCCATCTCCCTACACCCGACCTCTGACAACCTTGTGAGCACGCTATCCCATAAAAGGAAGTCAAATGCGCCTTTAAAATCCACAAATATGCCAAGGACATATTTGGAATTTGACCCGCTCAGGCTATCTTGCACATGCCGCCACGCGTCCACAGTACCTCTACCCTCGGTAAAACCGAACTGATACAAGGACGTACCCTCACTGTAGCAATCCTTAAGCCGTGCCACCATAATCCTCTCCAGCACTTTTCCAAGCACTGGAAGAAGGCTTATGCCCCGATACGAGCGAGGATCACTCCTAACCCGATCAGGCGACTTAAGCAAGACCACAACTCGAGCACACTTCCAAGTACGCGGGAAGTAACCATGACGAATGCAGCTGGAGAAAACGGACTCGATATACTCCGGCATAACCTTCCAAATGGCTTTCACCATCCTTCCAGTCATACCATCAATACCTGGCGATTTTCTACTTCTAACTCGGCAGATACTGTCCACAACTTCTATACGATCCAAACCCGGAGGCTCCCTCATTTCATCAACAAACGGAGGAAATGATGAAGTCTCCGAATCCGGAAAGAATGTTCCCAACAAAAGCCCTACGCTCTCCCCCCACCCCGAGGTGGTTGTCGCAGAGCTGCTACGCAACCCCTGTAGGTCAACCTGTCTCTTAGACCCACCATGCCGGCACACACGGTATACTATACCCCATGGATCATCTCCATTGTCCCGTACAAATCTCCTCCAATTGTCTTCTTTACTCCTAGACAGCTCGTCTTTGTACGTACTAAGAGCAGCAAGGAACTCGGATTTACGCTGCGCTAAATCTTCCGCATTGACACGCCTGGCTCTTTGGAAGCGCCGCCTAAGACGCCTGACATGCCGCCGCATAGTAGTTAGCTCGCGGGTCCACCATTTGACCTTACTCGGCTTGGCCTGACGGCGTCTACCGAGGAGTACGTCATTGACGCTGCTCATCCACTCGTTCAGCAAGCTGACCTGGTCATCTATGGTCCGTGCCCTAAAGTCCACTAGTGGCAAAGCCAACTCCCTGACACAGTTCGCATAATGGTCCCAGTTCACATCTCGTTCCTTCCAGCCCCTGAAACGTTCAGTTCCCTGCGTACGTCCCCTGGGAGTGGCCACAATCTCAATGAGGTTGTGGTCACTCACGCCCCAGTCTTCGCAAATACTCCAACTAAACTGGTAAGCTGTCATTGCTGCCCCATTTGCAGCCGTCACGTCTATGTCACTCACCCCGGAGGGACCATCAAAGGTATACAGATCCGAGGGCTCATTTAATATCTCGACGCCCCTCGCTAACACCCATTCACTAAGCGCTTCTCCTCGGATGCGATTCCGATGACCAGATGTTGACCTGGCCATCTTGGAGAACCACAGCGAGGAGGTTGCGCTCGCGTCTAGCCCTAGGATTAGCGGACAACTACTCTCGAGGAGTAGTACCGTATCCATATACCTTAAATATGGCTCCAGTGGTGAGCTGAAGTGGCAGTAGATGCTAGCCAGCAACATCTTCCCTCCCGCCCATTCAACGGACAGAGACACCCCCTCAGGTTGGCTACTTCTAACAGTACAGTCAACGTCACCGTCAACAACTATTATAGCAGAGCCACATCCCTCGTCCGTAAAGGCTCGCATCCCCCCCGGCAATCCACGCACACAACCATCCCTACAGTAAGGTTCTTGCACCAACGCGAACATAGCGCCCATACGGAGCAGAGCCTGCCCGAACTCGTGCATGACCGACGCAGACCGCTGGCAGTTGTACTGGAGTATTCTTATCATTAGTGTCTAGCGTTTGCCCTCGCCGCCAACGCCGCATAAATTGGACAGTCATTCGACAGCATGAAATGGGCAGCTGGCAGACCCTTGAAGGCACAATTCCGGCAATGAATGGGACCGTCACAAGAAGTGCCCACATGCCCAGAACCACAGCAACGCCTGCAAACCTCGGCACTCATCCGGCAATCCCTCACCCTATGGTCAAAGCCAAGGCACCGATAGCACACAGGAACAGCATCCTGCCTGCGAGTGACAAACCTAAACCACTGGATGTATGTTCCCTCAGAACAAAGCTTCTCCGCCATGCGCTCCGTACACTCCAGTACAACATTAACCCTCGCGTCCACACCACCCGGCTTCCACGGTCCGCTCACCAGTCTAACGCTCTTCTTAAACACATCCTCGGGCATCAGCTGAGCAAAATTCATCTTGTACAGATCACCCATGAACTCTTCCACAGCCAGCTCCGCATGAACACGCTGCACCACCACGCGAGGCCCAAGCTTGTCACGGACCGAGACCTCCAAACCAACGTCAGCAAACTTCTTGTTCGCCGCAATCTTCTCTCGCTCCGCAACAGACGGAGTACGAATAACCGCACCCCCGTCCTTCATTGCCTTCACCTCATGTACACGGACTTTCAGCGTGGGCCCCACCTCATCAACCACCTTCTTCACCACCTCCCTGCCAGAGGCCCCCTTCCTATCTCTCACCACCACCGACCAGGTTTCCACAGCCGGAGCACTAACCACCGGCGGCCGCACCAACAAAGCAGCCCCAGATGCAGAAGCTGAAGCTACACCAGCAGACGAGACAGGCCCCTTAACAGGGCGACCAGGAACCCCTGCACCCAACATGCTCTCGAACGCCTCCAATTTGCCTTTCAGCTTCTCATTTTCAATAAGCGCTGTCATCAGCAACTCCTCATAGCGACTGGCCAGCGAAATTACCTCTCTCGTAGTGTCTGAGGTGCACTGACTCTCACTCAGTAAATCGAGGAGACAATCAGTGACGCTCTTAAGGTCGCTCACCGTTACCCCACCAGCTGACTTAAGCGGCGACCTCTTCGCCCTAGGTCTACTCTCCCTCTGCACATCTCTTGCAGTCTCACCGCTGGCATCCGCCGACGAAACATCCGCCCCTCTCAGAACCCTGGACTCAATAACCAGAGGCCTCTCTCTTAACTCAACAGGCACCACCGGCACTTTTTTCGGCGACTTCTTAGTCGGTGATCTCTTGGTCGGCGACTTCCTCTTCTCTGGAGTCCCCAACTTGACTCTCTTACTGTCCGACTCCATTCCGTCGGAACTCTCCTCTGCATCCGCATGCCTCGACCTCCTACCAGAAGGCGGCGGCATCAGCGACGCAGACGACGCACTCCCCTCCATCTCCCCGTCAGACGTGTCAACTGCTGACGCAACATCGTTCGCCGGCTCACCCCCCTTCTTCTTCCTTGCCGCTTTTGGAGGCATAGCAACACCAGACCAATGTAACTGGAACACCACTTACCTTGATCCAAATCGTAATCCAAATGCAAATCCGCGTCAGAAAATTCAAATTTTTGCACAGACAGAGACAACAAATGTTGTATTTGTTTCACCGATTTTTGATAAACAATTTTTCGCTAGGCTACTTTGAATACGTGTTGCTCGCTCAAATGCTAAACTCCGAATCAGTAGATAGGGACAGTAGGAATCTCGTTAATCCATTCATGCGCGTCACTAATTAGATGACGAGGCATTTGGCTACCTTAAGAGAGTCATAGTTACTCCCGCCGTTTACCCGCGCTTACTTGAATTTCTTCACTTTGACATTCAGAGCACTGGGCAGAAATCACATTGTGTCAACACCCGCTAGGGCCATCACAATGCTTTGTTTTAATTAGACAGTCGGATTCCCCAAGTCCGTGCCAGTTCTGAATTGATTGTTAATTGATAGTCGTTATAATTTAAAGAGTTAACACCTTGCGATGCAACCCTAAAAATTTTAGCAAGAAAGTTCCACAATTGGTTACATAACTACTATCCGAGGAACAAGATCCGGAGACCTCTATTTACCCAGAACGAGCACGTAAACCATGTTATTGCTTCCCAATCAAGCCCGACTATCTCAATCTTCAGAGCCAATCCTTATCCCGAAGTTACGGATCTAATTTGCCGACTTCCCTTACCTACATTATTCTATCGACTAGAGACTCTTCACCTTGGAGACCAGCTGCGGATATTGGTACGGCCTGTTGAGAAGTTTGCGTGACCCCACCATAAATTTTCAAGGTCCGAGGAGAAAATATCGACACAACAGTAAATGTCATGCTCTTCTAGTCCATCTACCATATCTCTCTTCGAAAGACTTCCATGGTAGTACGACTATAAAACAGAAAAGAAAACTCTTCCGATACCTCTCGACGGCTTCTTTATGGTCGTTCCTGTTGCCAGGATGAGCACAAGGCCCATATTTAATAACAAACGGATACTCAACAGGTTACGGAATTGGAACCGTATTCCCTTTCGTTCAAAATTATTCAAGTGTTTAATTACGAAAAAAATGCGCAATGCATTCTTTTGTTATAATTATAACTTGAAAATTTTCAGCTTTCGCCTTGAACTTAGGACCGACTAACTCGTGATCAACCACTGTTCACACGAAACCCTTCTCCACTTCAGTCCTCCAAGGTCTCATTCGATTATTTGCTACTACCACCAAGATCTGTGCCAATGGCGGCTCCATGCAGGCTTACGCCAAACACTTCCATGCACACCATTGTACCCTCCTACTCACTAAAGTTTCAAAGTTTAAAATCCAACCGAGATTGAATATAAACCATTTACTTTAGCGGTAATGTATAGGTATACAACTTAAGCGTCCATTTTAAGGGCTAGTTGCTTCGGCAGGTGAGTTGTTACACACTCCTTAGCGGATTACGACTTCCATGTCCACCGTCCTGCTGTTTTAAGCAACCAACGCCTTTCATGGTATCTGCATGAGTTGTCAATTTGGGCACCGTAACATTACGTTTGGTTCATCCCACAGCGCCAGTTCTGCTTACCAAAAGTGGCCCACTGGGCACATTATATCACAACCACACCTTCATACCAAGAAAGGTGTGGTTCTTACCCATTTAAAGTTTGAGAATAGGTTAAGGTCGTTTCGACCCTAAGGCCTCTAATCATTCGCTTTACCAGATAAGATTATTTTACATAATTTTTAAATGCACCAGCTATCCTGAGGGAAACTTCGGAGGGAACCAGCTACTAGATGGTTCGATTGGTCTTTCGCCCCTATACTCAATTCTGACAATCGATTTGCACGTCAGAACTGTTTCGGTCTTCCATCAGGGTTTCCCCTGACTTCAACCTGATCAAGTATAGTTCACCATCTTTCGGGTCACAGCATATATGCTCAAGGTACGCTCTGGTTAGAGGCATAAATAATATAAATATTATTATGCATAACTGATAGAACGCCCCGGGATTGAATTAATAGACTATAAATAGACTAAAAACTAATCCCATAAAAGTTATGTTAATTTCGCTATTAGGTTTATATTCCCAATAACTTGCAAATATGTTAGACTCCTTGGTCCGTGTTTCAAGACGGGTCCCGAAGGTATCCTGAATCTTTCGCATTGTAAATCATATAAGCGCATATAATAAACACAAAAATCAAGATTAATGTGCTAAATGGCCTCATTTAAGAAGGACTTAAATCGTTAATTTCTCATACTAGAAATTGAACACTCCATACACTGCATCTCACATTTGCCATAAAGACAAAGTGACTTAGTGCTGAACTCTTTCCTTTTCGCTCGCCGCTACTAAGGAAATCCTTGTTAGTTTCTTTTCCTCCCCTCAT
>NW_026878083.1:2500-5000 GCF_032173495.1 Musca vetustissima | reverse complement strand
ATTTATTTCAAATTACTTTTAACATCGCAGCATAGTAGGTTTTTCAACTTACTATACTTGATATTGATATGAAATTAAGAATTTCATATTTTCGTTTAACCATTTGGATAAACATTTTTAAAAATCACACATTTGTTTAACGAGACTCCTCACATCGTACGATGCAAAGAAACTCGCTCCCTACCATTCAAACAGTCAACGTCTCAACTTAATGAAACATGCTTGTAATAGTAGGAAGATAACCATGAATAAAGACAATTGTACGCACTGCACAATCGTACCCGCTTATAGTGAATGAATACTACCAACCACAGCAATCGCATTCAACTATTACTAGCTGACGGAAATACTGCGACATCCATACCCACTCGAAGCGTTAATTCATCGCAAAACTCATCGTATAACATGAACAAACCACTTTCAACCACTCTAATGGTGATTTCAGTCAGTTTCATAGTGCGGCACATTAAAATGTGAAAGAGGGATGATTTTTGAAGAAAAACCTTAATAAAAAATTAACGAAATGGAATTTTTGGAAAAAGATTTTTTATTCATTTTAGTTGGAATAATGGGTAACTTATTTTAAATGAATAAAATTTTTTTCTCCAAAAATAAAAAATTTTAATTTTTTTCGTCGAAAATAAAGCAATTTTTAACGAAAATGGGTAAATTTAGAAATTTATTTTATTTCTAAAATATTCAATTATGATTGGATTTTCATGAAATTGACAGGGATAATGTAGATAGTCATTTTACATTGATTTATAGAGGAAAATCATCAAATTTGACCAAGTTGAATATTTTATGAATTTTTTATTAATATTTATACATGAAAAATATTCGAAAAAAATTCATAAAAAATTTAAAACATGGAAATTTGATGAAATTCGAATGGCATAAAATAGCCCAATGTAAAAGCAATATTTTATGCCATCAACGGGTAATTTACGATGAGTTTTGAATTTTTGGTGAATTTTTTTCCATTTTTTGGAAAATAATAAAAAATGGAAAAATATTCATAAAAAAATCAGCGTTGAAAATATCAATGATATTTTATTTTTGGTTAATAGTAGTAATAATTAGACATCTTTTAAGGCATAAATGGGTAATTTACGTGCATGTAGGATTTTTTTATGAATATTTTTCGATTAAAAAAATAATAAAAAATCGGAAAAATATTCATAAAAAAATCAGCGTTGAAAATATCAATGGTATTTTATTTTTTATTGATAGTAATAAAAATTAGCTATCATTTGATGTATGTTTGGGTAATTTACGTTGATATTTGATTTTTTTATGAATATTTTTCGATTTTTTAATATTTTTGAAAAAATCGGAAAAATATTCATAAAAAAATCAACGTTGAAAATATCAATGATATTTTATTTTTTATTGATAGTAATAAAAATTAGCTATCATTTGATGTATGTTTGGGTAATTTACGTTGATATTTGATTTTTTTATGAATATTTTTCGATTTTTTTAATATTTTAATATTTTTGGAAAAAATGGGGAAAAAAATTCCAAAAAATCATGTTTTAATGATATGATGGAAATTTTTTTGGCTTAACATAGCAACATGGAATAGCTATTATTTAAGCCATTTTTGGGTAATTTACGAGCAAATTTGAATTTTTTATGAATTTTTATTCAATTTTTCAATGATATTATAATGGTGAAAAAAATCACAAAAAATTGAAAATCGAAATAAATGAATGAATATCATTGGTATCAAATAGTTATATGAAATACATATTATTTGAGCCATTTCGGAATATTTTTTGTCGATTTTCTGATTTTTTATAATTTTTTTCCCAAGTTCATATTACTGAATGAAGGAAAAAAATTCAAAATTAATTCAATTTTGGTTGATCTTCTCAAATACAATTTGAGAAGAATTGTCTATTGAAGAAACAATGTTCTTCAATAGACTTTGGGTAATTTACGGTGAATTCTTATTTCACTTGTAGGAAAAATAGGTACAGTAGGAATCTCGCGTATGTATTGATGTAAGACATTTTCTTAATGTCGACATTCTAAGCAACATTTTGAGACTATGCACAGCTCCCGCCGTGTAGCCATTCAAAAGTTATTCAGTATTTTGTGCACCTATCTCCAAATACTTAGTTTATTTGGCATTTTGAAAATAGGGACAGTAGGAATGTTATGGATTGATATGAATAAGTCACTATATCGATGACTAGGCAGTTGGAGACCATTTGGCAGTAGCCATTACTACCGCCGACCATCTTCTCCATTAGGGAAAATGGTCAATCCAATCTTTGGGAGGATAAAAACATATTCTCACAACACATTCGTAGTATTCCAATATTGATTAGCAAAAATTTCTTTTAAAGACGCATAAGTCGTCTTCTTTTGCTTGGGGGACGTTTAGAAGAAGATTAAAAACTTAAAACTTCTATCTAAAAAACATAACAATTTCATAAAAAAATTTGAAATAAAATAAATATACCACACAATAATATATAATAAAATATTT
>NW_026878082.1:0-23099 GCF_032173495.1 Musca vetustissima | reverse complement strand
AACATTCGGAATTTCTTTAAGCAGAATGTCGAGTATTCTTTGAGATCTTCTGGTCTTCTATGGAAAAAGCTCTTGGTCATCTTTGAGATTTCTATTAGATGAACTTCGGAACTTCTATGAGAATAATTAAGGGTCTTATAATAGAAACCATTTTTATCTACTATGAGAAGATCTTCGAGACTTTTATAAATAAACACATCGGGTCTTTTATGCGAATGTGATTTGGGTTTCTATCTTATCTACCATGAGAAGTCCTTCCGAAAATGTTGTCTATGGGCAAAATCGTTGGTCTTTCTTACCTAAATGCCAATTCAAATGCCTGACCGATGGTCAATGTTATATCCGATGCCAACTTATTCGAAATGAACACAAAACATTCATGTGTATCTTCGGTGGTTGATGACGACTGGGTCGAACCGTCGGGACTACTGCCGCGACCATTGGAGCTGCTCGTATCTCCCGTTGCGGGCTTTACAGTTTTCGCAATAAAACTAAAGAATTTCTTGACACCTTTCTCGTCGGCACAATACGAGATATTGTGCAGCGGAAATTGATGGAGAATCTTTTGGGTGCGTGGCTCCTGCACGGCTACACCATCGACACTAATGGTGATTTCGACTTTTTTGAATTTCTCCTGTGTACCCGTTTCTGCCTTCTTCATCTGTTGGGCAAATTGCAGTTTACGTATGGTATCCTTGACGACTTCAATACCCTTGGGTTGGTCCACGGGGACATTGCCAAAGAACTGAAAAGAAGAGATCGGAAGATTAGTTTTGCGATTTTTGTTGATTAAAAAAAAAAAACAATGTTCCGACTTACTTTGACTAGATAGACTACATGACCATTGATAAGGGCTTCGGGTGTATGCAACCAGTTGCGCTTTCCTGCCTTCGAATCATCTTTGTTAGCACCGTTCTTAGTTTCCGTTACTGCATCAGCATCCTTGTCTTTGTCCTTGCTTGTGCTGTTGTTCTGTTTATTCCAAAACTTTAATTGTGATATTTTCGCCGTTTTCTCCATGCTGTACTAGACTCTAAACGATCAACGTTTCAATATTGAGGGGGTTGGTAATCTGCAAGGCAAGAAGAGGAAGAACAATTTAGAGACATTTTGTATTTAAATTTAATTTAAAGAAAATTTGGAAAGTGGAAAAGAGGAAATAGTAGACGGCAATAATTCACTCCGTTAATGTCCCATTTGGAAGTGAGAGATCCAATCCTGCAGTAACCTGTTATGATCCCCACAGCGATTTTAATTTCCTTGGAGGATGAAATAGCTATATGTCGAAAATTTTCGATATAGGTCCATATTATAGCCCTTATATTAATGTCAAGCCCATTCATGGAATTTTAAAGTTTTCAGCCACAAAATTTACCACCGAAGTGGTTGCAATTTAGCATACCGGATTTTCGATTATGCCCATATTTGGTCATAGCTGCCAAATAAATGCCCCCTCTTACTTTACTTACTTAGCTAGCTTGTGACAGAACGGGTTTTCCATATGCCGGGCTTACAAAATATTTCTAAGCGCGTCAATCTTGTGCGCATCTTTTCCAATTTGAAATACCGAGATGTTTTCTACTTGATCTTTCCATCGGATTCGTGGCCTTCCCATTCTGCATGAACCATCACTTGGCTCGCTTTTATCATGTAATCCATGTAGTCGCTGCAGCTTCATCCTTCTGACTATGTCGATGTTCGATAATAGATGGTATAGCCTGTGTCTGTTACCGCTCGCTATGTTCGGCCCTTTACGTCGATGTTGTTAGCGTACGCGAATAACATATGATGGTGTATAGAGTGCAATTTCTGTTCACATTTGCATCTCGTATGACCTTTTCCAGCAGGATGTTAAATAAGTAAGACTACAAACTGTCACTTTGAATCCTAGTTCGTTATAAAATGGATTCGAGATGTCCTTTTTGACTTTAACTGCTGACATTGTGCCACTTAAAGTTATCCTGAATAGCCGTATTCAGGAATGTTGTTATTCAGCGGATTAATTTCTACTCTGACCTCATCTTGGCTAGGTGTCATACAATCTACCGTCATCTCTTATAGGTTCTGGGATATTTTTCAGACCCACTATTTGATACCAGAAGCTTTACAAAATGCTCCTTCCAGATCCTCAACACGCTATCTGGTGTTATACTCGTTGGTAACATATCCGGACTTCAATTTGACTTCTGTACATATCGATTTGCTGACGGTCACGATTTCCTTGTTCTTTCTTATTTTTTCATAAATTACGTTTTTCCTCTCTTCTTTTCTCCCGATAATTCTCTCTGACATTACGCGTTGCTATTGTCTCCAGGGTTACCCTATACGCTGTGTTTTTCACATCAGTAGAATTACGACACTCCTGATCGTACCATGGGTTACTTGATGGTGGTTTTTGGTACCCAATTTTTTGCTTTTGCTGCAGTTTGTAGGGAGTTGGCAATTCTTGGCCATTGTAATTCTATATTATTATCGGGGCAAGGAGTGCTTTCGTCAAGCAAGTGGGTAAGTTGAGCGGAGTAGTCTTCTGCTTCCTTTTGTGTTTGCAGCAATTCGACGTCGAGTTTCCGTGTTGTGTTAGATCGCACCATTGCTACATTTAGACGAGTGCGAAAACTTTACTGCTGCAGGGTAGTGATCCGAATCGATATTCGTTCCTCGTATCTATGGGACGGACGTCTAAAATACTGGATGAATGTCTTCCGTCTATCACAACATTATCAATTTGATTTCTCGTTGCTTGAATAGGAGAGGAGTCCAGGTGACCTTGTCTATATAGAGATGCTTGAATCTGGTGCTGCTAACTACCATGTGTTTTGCTGCCGCGAAGTCAATGGAGACTGAATTTTCCGACGGTGGGACCAAAAATATTTTCCCTTTCCGATTTTTGCATTAAAATCTCCTTACAAAATTTGAATGTCATGGCCACGGCAGCGGTGGCGCTCGTAAAAAAGTCTTTGTTCTGTTTATCTTTGTCTTCCGTCTGAGCCCCTCTCTACACTTTTCAGAATTTTTAAGGTGTTCACCGGATTTTTTTCACCGAAGAAGTGATTGTAATTTGTCATTTTAAATTCTGGCGAATAACAAATTTCTTCATAGACCGGTTTCGCAAAATTTTCGGTATGTTAAAGTTCCTGGCCCAATTTTTCATGTTCAGTATTTAATAGGGTACGCTATCTAAAATTTTGCCTCCAATGAAAGAAAAACTATTGGTATTTGATGCAGTATATGATGGTGTGGCTTGTGCTAATGGATCTTTAATGTTTTCTTCTTATCAGTAGTTATTCTCTATTTGCAAATTACAAGTCAACAAATTTGCGCTAAAATTTCCTAGTCAATATTTTTAAATATATTTAAGGGCTTGAAAATTATGAAATGGCCCGCATACCTTCATAAATTGCAAATGGGGGGAGATAGGTGTAAATACCATTAAATGGAATTGAAATAAAACGTGAAACCAGACGCTATAAATATGGGCAGTTGGAAATATTTGTGGAATTTGAAATATTTGTTTTTCACTTCGTGATGGTATGTATGTCTGTCAAGTGATCACTGCCCCTCAATGAATCTATTGTTTACGCCATTGTTACAATGAATATTTAAGGTGCCTCCTCTTTCCTCCCTGTTGTCCAGTTTCATGTGGATGTGCATATGAATTTTATTAATTTTTTTTATTGTTATTAACTATTAAAATATGTGTATTTTGTTCACGACAAAAATCAAATCGGAATTTTTCAACACGAAATCATCAACGGTGTGTGGCCAGACGATCAGTTTACCATTCACTAACTCGTAGCCCCCACAGCAGCATCTGCTGCTAGTTTAGATATTAGCTATTTAATTTAATTATAGAAAAAAATAATTAAAAAAAACTATTCAAAAGATTAATGACAAAAATACAAAAACAACAAAAGGACAGTGGATTTTTTTCTCTTTGTTTTTTTTTAATTTAAATATATTTACAGTCACTTATAATTATTGTTATGTTCAGTATTTTTTTTTAATTAATCTCACAACAATATGGGAGTGTTGTTGGTTTTTTTAGAATCCCAGCCTGCCTGCCAGTCACTTGATGCGATTAGACTAATGAATATAAATTTTAAAAGGAGGAAAGAAGAAACGTTGTCGACAATTAATTAAAGATTCTAAAGAAGCCTCAGGTAGTTAGTTATACAACAAAAATAACAACAATAACAAAAGTAGAGAGTACTTGTCTACAATTAATGGATGGATTTTTATTTTGGTTTTGTATGAATTTTTAATTGACCTTCGTTGTATTATTGTAAAGTGTTATGTAGTTAGAGGAAAGTTTCCGAAGATTTGTCAATAGAAATCGTCGGTTGACAGGCGAGGATAAACATTTAAGAATGATATTAAAAAATAAATAAACCAGTGAGCGGAGCAGTATAGTCGGTCGGGGCCAAACATACCACGGAACTCTAATTTACTGCGGATTTTTATTCCGAGCCTGGGCAATATTTCGCGATATTTGCACTGTCTTGACCGACAAGAGGTCAACAAACATTACTAATATTCAGTACATCCCTTCTAATTACTTGTTCAGAATCCCTTCGGCGTGGCTTGTGTTGTGATGCTCGGCCTATGTTCCGATCTATGTTCTTCGGGAGTAAATATATATGCTATAGAATACAAATTTTGTAATTTTTGACACAAATGTCATTTCAGCGTGGCTTGTGTTGTGATGTTCGGCCTATGTTCCGGTCTATGTTCTTCAGGTGTAAATATATATGCTATAGAATACAAATTTTGTAATTTTTCACACAAATTGTCCAACCGACAAAAATTTAATATTTGGTCCATTTCATCCCCTAAATATTAACAGATCTTTACCAAAACACAATGGGGGTCTTCATTGCCCAGAACCCACCATACATGCGTTACAAACTTTGGGGGCTGCACAATACTATAATACCCTGACAACATAGTTGTGTAGGGTATAAAAAGTCGTTAAGACCTACGGGGACGAAATTTTTAAATCATCAATCATTAGGTGGTCATTCAAAATACCTATAATCGGTAGAGAACCTATCCTCTGAGAAAATGAAAAGGTGATAGATAGATACCAAGTAAAGGCTTATCTTGGTCCTTCTTTCATCTCTATTGTGGACACTGATCTCCCCGCGGTGTCACCTGGGGTAGCTACTTTCAACAGCCGTTGAAATAGTAACCTAATACTACGAGTTCACCCATAAGAAACTGGGAAAGCCACCTCACATTCGGAAAACCTCTCCTACTATGAAAAAGCAACGAAAAAGAAAACCAAACTCCTTAAATGTTGACCACGAGACATGAATTTGGCTACGGATTTGTAGTTAATAGGATAATAAAAGACCTAGTCTCCAGATTCACTCAAGTACATGAACGAGTGGCTATAATCCGTATAAACGGCATTCTTATATGTGCCCATTCTCCGACGGAAGACAGAGATGAACAGACGAAAAACTTTACGAGCCCCTAGAGACAGCACATGACCGCTGCCCTGGCCATAATAGAAAATATTTCCATGAAGAAACGGCATGAGGTTGATTGACTTTTTGGCAGCAAAAACATGGTACTTAGCAGCACTAAATTCAGGCATCTCGATATACCCAAGGCCACTTGGATTTCTCCCGATCTAACAACGAGAAATAAAATTATGTTGTAATAAATAAAATTATGTTGTAATAGCCGGAAGGCATTCATCTAGTGATTTAGACGTTCGATCGATCCGAGGAGCGAATATCGATTCGGACCATTACCTTGTGGCAGCCAAGTTTCACACTCGTCTAAATGTAGCAGCAAAGGTGCGATCTAAAAAAAACCCTGAAACTCGATGTCGAAAAGCTACAAACACAACAGATAGTAGAAGGCTATTTCGCTCAAATTACCCACTCGCTAGATGATAGCATTCCTTGTCCCAATAATAATACAGAAGCACAATGGCAAAGAATTGTCCACTCCCTACAAACCGTAGAAAAAGCAACACATGGGTACCAAAGACCACCATCAAAAAACCCATGGTACGATCAGGAGTGTCGTAATGCTACTCATATGCAAAACGCAGCGCATAGGGCAACCTGCAGACAGTAGCAACACGTAATGAGAGAGACAATTATTTGGAGAAAATAAGAGAGGAGAAACGTATTTTCAGAAAAAAAGAAGTAAGCGTGAGCAAATCGAGATATACAGGCGTCGGAATGAAGTCCGGAAATTTTAGCAACGAGTAAAACAGCAAACCGAAGGCTTTGGTGCAGCCACATCCTCCTGTAGAGATGAAGATGAAAACCAGCGTGTTGAGAATCTGGAAGGACCCTTTTGCAAAGCTTCTGGCATCAAATAATAACAGTGAAGAGGATACCCCACAACCAATAAAAGATGACGGTATAGATTGTATACCACCTAGTCAAGATGAGGTTAGAATAGCAATTAATCGGTTGAAGGATAATAAAGCAGCAAGTGCCAATGGATTATCAGCCGGTGGTCAATTCAAGACCAGCGGTCAGGCGCTGATCTGGAGCATGCCCCAACTTATTAGTACAATTTGGCTAGAGGAATGCACGCCCAATGAAAATTCAATGTTTTTTGCATGTTTATTGTATATAAGTTCTAAATTACATTGATCAAAATTACATTGAAATTAAAAAATTCTTTGGAATTTTAAAAATAAAACGGCATGTACATTTGAACTTTTTACTGGTTTAACCTACTTTATGAGGATTTATTTGACATATATGCAAAGGAATTGACCATTGAAACTCACTGGGATAATGAAATCCGGTTTAAATGTAAACGTACTATAACACAACATCACTTTCTTGATTTTTTTAAATTACTCTAAAAATATAATTGAATAACAATTACAGATTCACCCCAAAAATCATTTCTAATGTGTTAATTATCATGATTGACATATTAAGTGAATTCTGGTTGAGAAAAAAATTAATGAAAAAATTACTCGCGTAAACCAAGCTATTAACATAATAAAAATAAAGCGGCTATGAGGTCTGTGTACTCACACCAAAGATTTATGCCCATATATCAATTTGTGTGAACTCGAAAAATCTGATGTAAGTAGGGAATTTAAAAATATCAAACAAAAATTGGATGCGGGTTAATATTTCCCATTAATTAAATTAATCAAAATAACACGTTTTAAAAGGGGTTTATTGTAATATTAAGTTAATCGGCATTTAAATTAGAACGTTTTGCGGGTTAACATTTATTTTGAGGTATTTCAACCATAAAGTATAGGGTATAGGCACATTATGCAAAAGAGATCGTCGACTTTTCAATTAACCAATTAATTAGTAATTCTTAATATGGGAGTATACTTAAATATATAATAGAATTCGTACTCATCTCTGACATTCTATTACCGTTTCCTTGAGACCTCTCAGTTTATATTGAAATTCTCGCAATATGTTTTTCTGACATTTAACTCCGAAATTTTAACGGAAATTATTCACTATTACGAGAAAGAAGCTATTTCGGATAATTTAATCGTATTTTTTTCAACGTCACTATTACCTGCCCCTACCGACCGAGGGGCCACCTCACCATAACGTAGGGAGAGAGAGTACACCCCATAATCACGATTATGGAGGGTCAGTAAGGAGACTCCGGCTACAGTAAAACATCAGCCGGTAAACCAACTAACTTCAGGAAGGACATAGACAAACATCTGGCAACTACATGTAATCTATAGTCTTATTATAATCTATAAGTCTTATTAAAAATACAGCTCTAAGCATGAAACGTCTTCGTTCTAATGTCAGTTCTGACGGGCATTCGAACAACGTAGTTCGCTCCCAGAATTACATACATGAATTAACCCGTTCATACAACACTATTCATAATTCATGTCATCAGAGTTTTTTATTTCAAACTTTTTGTTTCTTGTTTACACCAAAATTCTAACATATTTGCATGAATCACATATGGATCTAAATAGAAAAATTAATTCTCTTTCTCCTGACTATAGTATGAACCCATATCTATTTACTTGTAATTCATGTTTTCAATTTTTCTGAAAATATTGTTGTTTTTATACATATACTTTCTTCTGCATATATATAAGCATTTTTTACTTTTCATTCATCATTTTAAATTTTACTGAAAAAATTTGAAAAATTTATAAATATTTTCATGCTGTCTAAATTAATTTATTTTCGATAAATTCTCTCAATTGCTAGGGATGGGACAAAATTCTTCGTTATTCAGAGAGTGATTAGAATTGAACAATTTACAAAAGTCGGTGTTCGCTCAAAAAATTTTGTGTTGGGAACTAAGTAATTACTTCATAATTAAGAGTCGAACAACGAATGAGAGAGCGGACAAAGCTCGTCTGTACATGGTATTAGTCCGTGAAAAGTGTCATTTCCCAAGAATTGTTGTGTAAATGTTGGGAAATGACACAGAAAATGCACATGCTGCTACCTTCACATCCAATCTTGAGTAGATGTGCCTTTAGGCTGAGGTGTCCCGTAAGAATACCCGTCATTCGGCGGGCCTCATTAGCTCATTCCCTCATTTCATGACGTGTTTCGCTAAAGGGTTTGGCAGTATTCACATCTATTGTGGGTAGACATCAATTTATGGTAGTTACCTACAGGAGCGGTGACAATATTCCTCCCTGTGGTGTTCCCTGACCTACTTTATCTCTGATTGTTATGTCCTGTATGCTACAGCTAATCCATCTATTCCTTCGAATATAGTTATCCCAGTCTATGATTGCCCGGTAAACTAGGAAAATATCTAAGGATTGGATAAGCGTATCAGTGCTGACATTGTTGAATGCATACCGCTAAGGTATGGTTTTTAGCGAAGGGGCCTCAATATAGTGTACTACTTCATGATCTCGATTTTACATACGCATGTTGTTTATTCATTATTATATTGAAATGAAATCGACAGGCTCATCTCTGACTATTTTCTTGGGATTTCTATAATGCTTCGACTCAATTCCAACATTTGGAATTAAAAACCTCTTCCGATTTTTTTTTTTTGAAATGTTATGGTATTACCCTTAATATATATTCTAAGATTATATTTTAGTATAAAATCGAGTTTTGGCCTAAGATTTCTATAGGGCTCCTGTTCAACATTGGAAATTTTCAAATTTTGATAATTTTTCCCAGAAATGCTACGGTAAATATTCTGAGATTATATTTCAATATAACTTAAAATTTTGATTCATCCCTAAAATTTCTATCAATGCTGTATTTAATAAAATGTTCGTATAATTTTGGGAAAAATCGCATTTTTGTTGATTATATATTACATATAAAGATAATGATATATATTTTATTGCTAAAAACAAAAATTTTGCAATAAACAAATGTCTCTTCGAAATACAAAAAAATCCAAAATCTGATTCCTATCCAAATGATTACACATAACCACAGACTGTAGACTGGAAATGTGACCATTTGATGTGGTTGGTTTTTTCTACTGTTATTGACGTAATAATGTTAATAGGTGACCATGTATGTAATTATTTTAATGAAATCGAAAAAAACGCCACTGATTTTTATTAGATGGTGGGGCTTAATACCCAGAGAGTGAAAAAAAACACACCGCGCTAACAATCAAAACTTAATGCGGGCCAAATATGAATAAGAGAGATTACAGGTAACGAAGAAACAGAAACAGACGGGGAAAAACGCCGCAACCAACGAACGAAAAGCAACAACAACGACAAGGTAAATAAACAAATGCAAACAACAATATAAGTTTAAACAAAAGCCAAAGGCAGCAACAACAACGGCAAAAGTAAATATTAGCATTTAATATTTTTTATTGCAAAATAAAGCGAAAGTAAGACAAAATAAGCCAAATAAAGACAGGCGAAAACATAATCAAGGCAACGCATGAAACCACCACGCAAAGGTACTAACGCCGCCATCCACAACGCCACTAATCAGACACGAAAACCAAAACAATGGCCCAGCGTTGTTGTAAGCACGTTAGGTTTTTTATAACATCGAAAAACAACAACTACAACCAAAACAAACAAATAATAAAAAAATCTAAATTGTTTGAAAATAACGAAACGAATAGCTGAAGAAATGAAAAGAGGTGAAAAACCAAAAAAAAAAAAAAAAATACTCTCACACACAGTTGGTTGGCAGTTAAACTCCCGCCGCCGGACGCCCGACGCTTTTCGCCATCAATGTGCAATAATGAGTGCAAATATGGTACACAAGTATGTTGTGATCATTTACACGCACACAGCGACACACAAATACACGAAAATTACACATGCCGTGGCATAATATGACGAAACACCCTGTATATGGAGATGTGAAACAGAAAACCCCCAAAAAA
The DNA here is from genome assembly GCF_032173495.1 of Musca vetustissima. Classification (NCBI taxonomy): domain Eukaryota; kingdom Metazoa; phylum Arthropoda; class Insecta; order Diptera; family Muscidae; genus Musca; species Musca vetustissima. The sequence goes on along the minus strand of NW_026878082.1, from coordinate 12,773 downwards.
ACAACAACGACGTTTTACGAGGCTCAAAGTAAATCTAAATCGAAAAACACACACACAATATCCCAAAGACGTACAAAAACCATTTCCAAGACACACATCATTTTGCCGTGTCTAGTTTTTTGTTTCATTACTTTTAATTTTACATCTACGGAAGTTATTGTCGGTTGGTCAGTTTGTCATAGCCGGTTGTGTCCGTCCATCTATCTGCAGTCCAGTCTGCATATTCACTTTATTTTGAATATCAGCGCGACAGCAAAAAAAAAAAAAAAAAATAAATAAATGCAGAGTTATTGTAAAATTATTATGTTTTTATTCAAATTAGTCTGACATACGAGGTTGGTATGGTGGGAACGAGACGTTTTGGAAATCATTTCTTTATAGAATTTTCTATAAAAAAACAGAAAAACGCGAGCGTGGGCAAAATGAGATGTACTGGACTCAATATGAAGTCCGGAAAATTTACCAACAAGTAAAACACCAACCCGAAGACTTTGGTGTAGGCACATCCTCCTGCAGAGATGAAGATGGAAACCTGATGACAGATACAAATAGCGCGTTGAGGATCTGGAAGGAGCATTTTGCTAAGCTTCTTGTATAAAATAGTGGCGGTGAAGAAGATAGCCCAAAACCAATAAGATATGACGGTATAGATTGTATACCACCTAAGAATGATGAGGTCAGAATAGCAATCGGTTGAAGAATAATAAAGCAGCAGGTCCAGATGCTAGTCAGGAGCATGTACCAAGTGATTAGTACAATTTGGCTAGAGGAATGACTGTCCAATGATTGAAACATCAGCATCCTAGCAATTTAGGGTGCTGCGTGAACGACTGAAACCAATGGTCAATGATATTATTGGACCATACCAATGAGGCTTAAGGCCTGGCAAATCCACAATTGACCAGATTTTTTACTTTGCGCTAAATCTTGCAAAAGAGTCACGAAAAATCCATCGAAATATTTCACCTATTCGTCGACAATAAAGCCGCATTCGACAGACCTATCTGTTCAGAGGTGTTTAAAGTTATGTATGCGTTTGGCATTCCAGCAAAATTAATACGGCTATGCATGATAACTTTAACTGGCCGAAGGTGAACAGGTTAATTCGGAAAGGACCTTTCAGAGGCCTTCAATACGAATGAGGATTCAGACATGCTGACAGTTTGTCGTGTGATCTTTATAACATCCTGCTGGAAAAGGTCATACGAGATGCAAATGTGAACAGAAATGTCACTCTGTACACCATACCGCACATGTTACTCGCCTACGCCGATGACATCGATATAATGGGTCGAACATTGCGAGCGGTAACAGCCACCTTTGAACAAGTTGTGAGGAGTCTGCCGAAGTGGGTCTGGCAGTAAACGGCGAGAAGACCAAGCTGATGGTATCAACGCGCAAGATGTCCAGTGGGCTCGGATCAAGTGTGGAACTTGAAAACTACAGCTTCGAGATATTGAATAATTTTATATACTTCGATACCACCATAAATAAAACTAATGACATCACTTTTAAAATTCGGAGAATAGCAACTAAAGTCTGAGTAATCAATTCAAAAACAAGGCCACCTCTCGCCAGATCAAACTCAAACTATACAAGACGCTGAAAATACCCCCGCTGCTATATGGATCTGAAGCATGGGTACTTGCGCAAGCTGATGAGGCAGCGTTTGGAGTGTTTGGGAGAAAAATTCTCCGAAAGATCTATGGGCCGATCTACGTTGACGACCGAAAATCGCCATCGAATGAACCATGAGTTGTACCATATATTCTCGGACATCGGTATTGTCAGACGTATCAAGCTGCAGCGACTACGTTAGCTAGGTCACGTTGTTAGAATGGATGATGATGCCCCAGATCAAAAGGCATATAAAAGCGAGCCTACTGATGGTTCAAGCAAAAGGGGAAGTCAACGAATTCGATGGAAAGATCAAGTGGAAGACTAAGTCGTGATCGTCTGAAGATATAAAGGCAGAGGCATGTCAGTGATAGGTATAAGTATAACGTGGGTATAGTATAACGTGGACTCCTGTTACGAACCCTACTCCCGCGAGCAACAGGTGGAAATTCAAACGCTGTTACCTTATGACCAGCCTAGAGGATCAGCGAAATACAGTCAGACACTACAGAATACTCATTGAAACGTTTATACTTATGCGTCTACCTCCGAATTTACTAAGATAAAACTACCTCTTTCACTCTTAGATACTTCAATAGAAAATGTCGGCGACTACTACCGCGAGCAACTGGAGGAAACTACAAAAATGCTAAGACTCAACGTACTTTCAAAGTTCGTTCAATACCACCATTTCAATACAAACATTATATCAGGATTTTCATTCCTGATGTCTATTGCATTAATCTGGGTCTGGTGGATGTCTCATATATATCTCATCAACCTTTGCATTGAAAGTTTTCCATAGAGACTCACCGGAGCTTGTTTTTTACTGTACAACGAATGGAGTTTTGAGTTGGGACCTTGAATTTCAAATATAATTGATGAAAACAAAGAAACGTGGACTGTGAAGATCGACTCGCGTCCTCAAGGCTCCTTTTAGATTTAGGAGATCATCAGGACAACCAGTGCTTTCAGCCAACGTGAAGATGGTCTCAACAGTAAATACCATGAAAGCGAAAATCTGAAAACGTAAAAAAGTAATCTAAAGATCGATAGAATAAATATATCGAACTATCGACGAGCGCCAACAGGACGTACATGTCTTCACATTAGGTTTGGGTGATGTACATCATTTCATGAGCTACCTGAGCATTGTAATGTCAATGTAAATGAAGAAGCCGACGATTCTACCCATGGAATTCAGAGTAAACACAACAAAACATTGATCTCGCGTGGAGTGACTACCTACTCCCATCCTTTAATCCCACCTTACTGAAACGGTTTAAATCTGCGCACCTTTAAAATTATGACTGTTTTGTGAAAAAATCGCCCTTCATGTTCACTGTGAGAATTGATAGCTATTGTGTGTCTAAGATTTGGCTACGTTAGATAATTTTATATAGTTCTTAAGTTTTCGAATAAATCCATCAGTTTCAATACCTCAAACAGTAACCTCCTCTTATCATTTTCCGCCTCTCTCTCCACAGTTAAATTATTATCCCAACCTCGTTTATATTCCTTCCAACCTCCTCCCATATTTTCCCTCCTCTCTCCCTCTCTCCAACAATGTGAATGCAAATTACTATTATTGTTAAGTATTATACATATTTTCCCTATAATTTAATTTAATAATATTTAAAGTAGTTAATATTCACAAAGCATAGCCAACAACCATCCACACACTGTCACGACGATAATTCAATTGGAGAGCTAAGCAACAACAAAAAAGAGGAGGCGTTCATTCATTGTGGACATTGTAACTGACGGGCTGGTTAACTGCTGGTCATTTCACGCAATAGAAAATTCACGTTTTTTCTCTGTAAAATATTTAGCGGAAATTTTCAACATTTTCATTGAGAGAGTTTTTTTTGTTATGAAGACATATCAATTAATTTGATGAAGGGAGTGAAACTTATTTCAAAAATAATCAATCACGATTAATGACAATAACAAAAAAATGGTTTAAAAAATCAAATTTTGCATTTAAAATGGCAGCAACAACTGGAGGTCGTGATAAGCGATATAAAGATTTTCATGGCTACCATTTGCACATCGATCATAATAAAAATTCGAAGGTAGCTAATCTTCGAATTGTTATTAAAAAGTTGCCAATAACTCTTCTCCAGAAATGTCTACATAAAATGTAATTATGAAAACCATCTGAACGAACTTGACTAATGCCATGTTCTGACGGGCATCCGAACAACGTAGTTCGCTCTCAGAATTACGTACATGAATTAACCCGTTCATACAACACTATTCATAATTCATATCATCAGAGTTTTTTATTTCAAACTTTTTGTTTCTTGTTTTACACCAAAAATGTAACATATTTTAGTGAATTACATAGGGATCTAAATAGAAAAAATAATTCTCTTTCTCCTGACTATAGTATGAACCCATATCTATTTACTTTTCATTCATGTTTTCCATTTTTTCTGAAAATGTTGTTGTTTTTAATACATTTTTATATTTTCTCAATTCAAATGTCACATACTGTCACAAATAAAAATTTGGAGAATTTTTTGTTTGAGTTGCCCCACATTTGTTTCTTGTTTTGTACGCTAATTAGAACCAAGGGAAAAGAAATGCATATTGCATTATGTAGAAAATAAAAATTACATCCTGCTGCATATATAAAAACTATACAATTTTTTACTTTTCATTCATGATTTTCAATTTTACTGAAAAAGTTTGAAAATTTCATAGATATTTTCAAACTGTCAAAATTAATTTATTTTCGATAAACACTCTCAATTGTTAGGGATGGGACAAATTTATTGGTTATTCAGAGAGTGATTCGAATTGAACAACGTACAAAAGTCGGTGTTCGCTCAGACAATTTTGTATGGGGAACTAAGTAATTCCTTCATAATTAAGGGTCGAACAACGAATGAGAGAGCGAACAACGCTCGTCTGTACATGGCATAAGGAGCCTCAACAGGATTAAAATTTGAAATTGATGAAATCTGAAATCTAGCAAAGATTGTTTACAAGCTACGTAAAGTCGTGCAATAAGTTTTGTCAATAAAGCACTGTAGTAATCGTAATCTGTAAGGATCAGAGAATAAAACAACGTCTACACGGGGTAAAGATAAACCCAAAAACTTAGCAACATAGACATACAAGAACCCGAAATGCCAAATGAAAGTGTCATCGATGGTGAAATTTGACCAAAACATTTCAAATACGGAACAAGTGAAAACGTGGTTCTGTTCGGCCGAAGTTTTATATCCTCCACCATGTGGTGCACATTTAAAATATCTTAAAAAGTTGGGAACTCTGTATATATGTATAGAGACAATGTAAATTGTCCGCTAGTAGATTGTTTTTACTCTTAAAAAAAATTAATATGAAATTACAGACACTAAAGGGACCGAGGATTCAGGCCTGTCCCTGTATTCTGTAACTTTTTAACAACATTCGATATTGTCTATTTTACAACAATTTCATTTGTTTGTTTTATTGTTTTTACAATAACAAAAGAAATTTAAACAATATCGAATGTTGTTAAAAGTTACAGAATAGGCCTACTGATTCGATAAGCTTTGTATGAAATGTCAAATGTTCTCCTTTATCACTTAAAAATAAAAACGACAACATAACATGCCAAGCCTAAAGACTTCTTATGAGTTTTCCCCTTAAGGTTGGAAATCTCTGTATTCAACCGGTACCAGAACATACCCTTTCGATTAAAAAATGTAGCTAAAACATTCAAAATACAGGTATCGTAATATAAGAGCCATACCAAAACGTAGAGGGATGGGGTATTTACAATACAAAAAACCTATAAAAGTTCTATCTCAAATTTTGTGATCTCTATCGTGATGCAGACGAACCTTCGCCGGGGTCCCCGGCGAATCTTTGGAAGTATCGCAAACAAAATGATTTAATTCAACCTTATGGTGAAAAAAATCTTTCTATCATTAAAAACTGTGAAGGGCTGGGGGATTTGGATATGTCAAAAATGCATCTACAGTTTCAACTGTTTTTTTCATCCTCCCAAAAATCTGAAATATTAAATTATTTAAAATTGTGTTGAAAAATGAGTCTAAGATATTAAAAATCCAATCCAATACCAAATATGAGCAAAATTTTAAAAAAGATCTGTCGAGAGTTCAACAGACAGCCGAAAATGGCTAAATCGCTTAGAAATCTACGAAGATGAACCTACAAAATCAAAAGTCTTATTTTATTTATAGATGGCAAAACAAGGTCTTATATATAGAAGGCCGAAAGACAAAGTTTTGGATTTTTTCGCAGACATTGACATTTGATTTTGAAAACATTCACAATTTGATATTGTGGTACCATCCGATTTTAGAGCTTATGATAAGACAACAAAATCTTAAGGCATTTCAGATATACCAAAAACAATCCCAAAACTTTATGAAAATTGTAATAAAATAATGGAATTACTTTTCGGCTTAGTTGGAATTTTACGTTTTTGGCGCCCAACGTGGGACTTATGGCATGACCACTCTATACTGCATATTGAGAGCTCTAAAATGCTTTGTCTTAATAACAGCATTATTAGGGGATGAAATGTAGATTGTCCTCACCATCTGATTTTAAGGCATATGATTTGACAAGTGAATGAATGAGACATATCAAAAACAGTTCCAGAACCTAAGGAAAATTATCAAAAAAAAAAAAATACTAAAATTACTTGACATTGATAATACCCGAGCTGGCAGATTAGATTAAGCAGATTGCAGCTCTTGGAGTGCTTGAGAGAAAAATTTTCCGAATCGAGCTGCAGCGACTACGGTGGCTAGGTCATGTTGTGCGAATGGGTGAGGTTGTCCCAGTTCAAAGGGCATTTAAAAGAGAGAGAGGTACATGCAGAAGGGGAAGGACACAAATTCGATGGAAAGATCAAGTGGAAATTGACATATCAAAAAAATTGACATATTGGCATTTTACGTTTTGGGCGCCCAATGTGGGGACGTATAATAAGATCATTCTAAACCGCAAATTGAGAGCTCTAAAACGTCTCCCGTTAATAACACCATACTTTGGAAATCAAATGTAGAAGTTTATTCGTACAATTTGTTATTACTGGTGATGTACTAGCGTACGTTGGACGCCTTTTTACAGTTAACATCTTTCAAATGTTAAAGTCAATTTTAATACTAATTATTACAACTAAGAAAATTTATATTCTCATTTATTGTAAAGAATTTAGAAAAAATACACAAATTAATGCAGATTTAAGAAAACAAAATATTTATATCATCATAATATGCTCTGACAAACACTCTGAGCTTTTCCGAGTGAATAGATAGGTTTTACTGTTCTTTTTGAAGAAAGAGAAGACATTTGCTCCTCTAAGAAGAATACTTTAGTTCGTTGATGGTTAGGGTCTAAACACAAGCAGAGGGTCAGGAGTCAGCGCCATACTTTTTCGCCAAACGAAAGAGCGGCAAGCGGCACAAAATGTAAATTATTTGTTTTCATTTTATGACAGAATATTATATGTTGTGCAAACCAATTAAATTTATTATTTAATAATTTGTTTATTTCCTCGATCAAATTTTCTTCTTCAACGTCCACAATCTTTGAAAATATTTGTATTTTTAACAGCATTGCCATATGTTTTGTTATAAATTTCCATTGAAATTTTGGTAGCACTGCTGATTTTTACCTAAAATATGGCAACTCAATTGAGAGAAAGAGAGAAAATTTGAGTACGACGCTGAGCACAAATGAGAGTCTAAACGCAACCATAGAGAAAGGAGTCAACGGCATACTTTTTCGCCAGCGTGAAAACCAAACGAAAGAGTTAGCGTTAGCGGTACAAAATGTCAATTATTTGTTTTCATTTTCTGACAGAAAATTTTCGTTGTGCAAACCAAATTCAATTTATTATTTAATAAACAATAATGTCAATGAACTTGTGGAAAATTTTTTTTCCATTTTATTTTTGAAAATGTCTTCCATTTTATTATTAATTCGTTAAAAAAACGTCCACATGTTTGAAAATTGCACTTGGACATCTGTCAACCGGGAGGTCGTAAGTCGGTTTAAGTCGATATATTTAAATTCCATGATTGCTCTGTTTCAATCATTTCTATTATTAACTTACTGTGTACTATCGTTCTTGTTTGTATTTTCATCAGCTGTTTGTTGCAGCTTTCGTTGTGATTCTACAGTTGGACTTTGGACTACTATTAAACTGGTCTTTTGTACCTGGTGTACGATCGTTTTTGGATAATACAATTTTGGAAGAAAACCTGGCCACGTGTATTCACGGATCGCCAATTCCTGCGGCCTTAAGGAACTGAGGACCGCCTTTAAACACACACACACTGCCATATGTTTTGATATAAATTTCCACAGAAATGTTGGTAGCACTGCTGATTTTTTTCCTAAAATATGGCAACTCAATTGAGAGCAAGAGAGAAAATTTGAGTATAACGCTGAGCAAAAATGAATAAAATCTATTCTAGAGTCAGGCTGCTAGTCGCAAACGTCAGCTGTCGCGATTTCCCGTTGCCAATAAGAAACACTCGGTAAACGACCGTCGTTGATAATCACTACTTTAGTTCTTCAATGAGGCAAAAATAGGACCTTCTGGTATCCTATGAAAAAGGCTTTCAGAACATCTTAGTTCATCCATCCATGTATTACAATTTCCTCAACCACCTAATAGCGACAGTAGGAAGCATATTGAGTAATACAAATTGCCTACATAAGTGTTATTATTAAGCATTTGTTTTTTTTTCGAAGACAAATTGAATCATTAACAATATTAATAGCTGGCTGCCATGGTTGTTTGGCAAAATATCATTAACCTCTTTGAAATGACTCCTAAAGAAATAAGAAAAAAAAATAACACTTGAGCTGCTGCTGCCCGCATACAGTTCAAGTGATTGTTGATCTCACTTCCTTGCATCGTCGTTTGTTTTTTGTTTTAAATCCGCTGTTCACTTAAGAAAAACAACAGAAAAAAAAAACAAAAACGGAAGTATTTTAAAGATACGATAAGGAAAATATGGACTTTTTATCAGCAAATATTACTACCGCCGCCAACACCACCAGCAAAATGCTCTGTGCTCTAGTTGATTGAACTTATTTACCATATGCTGCGGGAGTTAAAGGTTTTTTGAAAATTTCACATTTTCTCTAATAAAAAATCATTGGTTTTTCAATATGTCTGTTTAAGAACCTGCAAGATTGTAAAATATTTACAATATTTATTATTTAATATATCTCTATGATATCGGAAAAAAATTCAAAAATTAGTAGATTCTTACAGCACGGGCACCAGACCAAATTTATACACATGTTAAAATAAAAACAAATTAAAAAAAAAATGTGTCTGACTTTTTAAATGTTTAAGTCCAAAATTTTTTAAATAAACTTATATTGCGTCGTATGTTGGGGATGTACCGGCTATTAAATACAAATTATGTATTTGAAATTAGAATATATTTTGTTATCATACGAAATAATTACTACGAAAGCCATGAGATGAAAACAAAGAACAAAATTCATAAAAAAATGTGTCAAAACAAAAAAAAAAAATAATAAACTGGTCTCTCAGGCAACTCCTCATCGATCAATCAATAAGTCAAAAAGAATATTTACTCAAAACCAGTTAAGTTATACTCTACACCAAGTGTATGCATATATAAGGCATTTAGTTTGTAGAGCGGACTTCAGAAACTGAATTCGCCATGTGATATTAACATATGTTATATGAAAGTGCACAATACTTGGCGCCCAACGTGGACAAGTGACACCAGTCACGTAATTATCGATACCATATACCATATCACAATTATTGAGTGATAAAATTCAGAACTTTATCCAGGTAATTTGTAAACACTTTTATTATAAGTTCAATGTAGAGCCCTGCAGTTTTGGAAACCCATATCACTTAAATTATGCCATGATGTTCTAACTTGTTTCAATTTCTTTTTCTGCCTTTCCGAGTAGATTCATGAGATTTTATTGTAAAAAATACTGAAATTAAATTTCAGCTTCAGTCATCATTTAACTATTTTGGTGCCCAACGGTGGGGACATGTTACGCAAGATTAGAAGATTAAATCCAGATGATAACTTGTACTGTAGGCTTCATGGCAAAAATACGCTATTTTAGAAATTTTTGGCCGCTACAATTTGCCAAAAATGTTCTAATTTATTCTGTAAAGCCTTCGACAGCTTTAACTTTAAGTGGCACAAGGTCAGCAGTTAAAGTCGGAAAGGACCTCTCGGAGCCCTTTAATACCGAACGAGGATTCATACAAGGTGACAGATTGTCGTGTGATCTTTTTAACCTCTTAATGGAAAAGGTAATACGAGATGCAAATGTGAACAGAAATGGCTACACCAAACCACACATGTTAGAGTCTAAACGCAACCAGAGAGTCACGAGTCAGCGTCATACTTTTTCGCCGGCGTGAAACCAAACGAAAGAGTTAGCGTTAGCGGCACAAAATGTCAATTATTTGTTTTTTTCTGACAGAAAGTTTTACGTTGTGCAAACCAAAATCAATTTATTATTTAATAAACAATAATGTCAAGGAATTTGGATAAAATTATTGAAAAAAATATTTTTCTTCCATTTTATTAATAATTCATTAAAAAACATCCACAATCTTTGAAAATATTTGTTTTTTTTAACAGTATTTTAATAAATTTGGTAGCACTGTTGATTTTTACCTAAAATATGGCAACTCAATTGAGAGCAAGAGAGAAATTTTGAGTATGACGCTGAGCAAAAATGAATAAAATCTATTCTAGCGTCATACCGCTAGACGCGAACGTCAGCCGTCGCGATTTCCCGTTGCCTATAAGAAACACACGGCAAACGACTGTCGCTGACTCTAGACTCTATGGTTGCGTTTAGACTCTTACTCGCCTACGCCAATGGCGACATAATGGGTCGAATTTTGCGAGCGGTAACAGACACCATTGAACAAATTGAGAAGAAGTCTGCCAAAGTGGGTCCGGCAGTAAATGGCGAGAAAGCCATGCTGATGGTATCAACGCGCAAGACGTGCAGTAGACTCGGAGCAACTGTGGAACTTGACAACTACAGCTTCAAGGTAGTCAAGGATATTATATACCTTGGTACCGCCATAAATAAAGCTAGTGATATCAGTTTTGAAATTCGGAGAAGGAGAGTGTTGTCCATGGTCAAATTAAGTAATTAAGAAACAAGTTCACCTCTTGTCAGACCAAACTCAAACTATACAAGACGCTGATACTACCCGTGCGAGTGTATGGATCAGAAGCATGGGTACATGCGCAAGCAGATGAGGGAACACTTGGTGTGTTTGAGAGAAAAATTCCCCGAAAGATCTATGGGCCGATCTACATAGACGGTGAATATCGCCGTCCAATGAACCATGAATTGTACCATCTATTCTCTATTTTGAGCTCGGCTTATGGAACAAATGTTCTGTCACAAGCCAATTATTTATGTAAGCAAGTTCTAATTTATTCATGTCCCTTCTTCCACGTTCTATGGAAATCTACGAGATTATTTCATAAAAAAAAAATACTGTAATTATTTTGCGACTTAGTAATTGTTAATGGCGCCCAAAGTGGGGACATATAGCACATAATACGTTTTACCGCTAATAACAAAATTATTAAGTGATCAAATCCAGAAGTTTATCCAGTATATTTTTGAAAACATATGTTGTACGTTTCTTTGCAGAGCGTTCCGCTACTTTCGACTTGGCTGTTAAAATATTCTAAGTTGTGTTAAATATTTTTTATTTCTATTTCCGTTTTTCCGTGGATATTTTATAAAAAAGTATTGAAATTACCAGAGATGGCCTGTCAGAAACAATGACGTAAATGATATACATTTCCGACGTATTATACATACGTCAGAAACGTCGGAAACCTACCCAAATCCATTAGGTTTTTGACAAAATAGCTATTTCCAGTAATCAATTTGAAATTTCAAAATTTTCTTCTCAAAAAAAATTTAGAAATGTTTATCAGTTCTAGTAAGGAATAGTCAGATATATGTAAAAATAATATATATTTTTGAAAAAAACTGTATATGGTGATGATATTGAAATAAATGACGTTTACTACATTTATTACATTTTATACAGGTATATGACGCTTTCGACGTTTACACCTTTTTGACAGCCGAAAACCTAAAAATTCGTCACACGGACCATCCCTGGAAATTACAATTCTTCAGCTTCATGTTAATGGCGCCCAACGTGGGGGCATATAAGAAAGCCACTCGATACCATTAACTGAGGTGGTTCACTTATTCCGTTAGTCCCCATATAGCGATACATCCAAAATTTATGGTTGATTTTCAGCCAAAAAAAAAAAATCTCCCTAACAAAGAAATTATCAACAATGGCCATGCTTCCGATCTTAGTTCAAGTTCGAGGTCCACTGATATCGGTCCGTTCGATGTTACAGAAGTAAATAATTTAAGAAGTTCTTCAGATTTTAAAAAGTTGTGTATAATAAAATAAACGATGCCGTCGAAGGAAATAAGCCCCGGCGAAAGAGAAGTTGCGAAGCTCTCCAATGAAGTAAAAACACACTATGAAATTGGTCGAATTGTTGGTAGAACACATTCTTTAATACAAATAGTGCTAAAACATTTCCAATCGACCGGAGGTTTTGTTTTCTCGTCCACGTTCTGACGCAAAGTTTTGCAAAGTGTGAAACAAAATCCAACTCTGTCAGCATCGCAAATTGCCGAAGGCGTAAAAAACAGTTTAACAAGACCATCTGCCCTGACGCAATTTGAAAAATCCTGAAAAAACGGATTATCACGGCCATGTTGCACGTAGAAAGCCCTTAATATCTTTAATTAATAGAAAGAAATGCACTGCTTTCGCATAGGAGCACTTAAATAAGCCTCGGGAGTTTTGGGAAAAAGGTAATTTTCTTAGATGAGAGCAAGTTTTGTGTTTTTGGAATCATGGATGGTATGGCGAAAAATGGTAATGCGCTTAATAAGAACAACTTGGTACCGACTGTAAAACATGGCGGCAGCGGTGCAATGATATGGGGATGTATGGCTAGTAGTGGCGTGGGACAATTGGAGTTCATCGAGTCTACTATGGATAAATATGCGTACCTTAATATTTAAAAGGCGAATTTGAAGCGGAGCACCGACACATTGGGTCTGGAGAACGACTACTACTTCCAGCAGGA
>NW_026878081.1:0-23491 GCF_032173495.1 Musca vetustissima | reverse complement strand
ACAGACACCTCGACTTAAATTTCAATTGATTTTGAATGCATCAAAAGAATTCGAGTTACGTTGAGAGAAGGTCGGTCGTTCATTGCAAATATTGCCGATTGTTGTCGTCGTCGTCGCTGTATGCCAAGTGCAATTAGCCATGGAGAATCTTGGTTACAAAGAGGGTTCAGCCAAACCGAGACGTATGACACGCTCCATTAGTGTGGTGACCAAAAGTGATGCTGAACAGCCATTGGCCGGGAATAATACAAATCGGTAAGTATGTATGTACGACAAAGCAAAACAAAACAAAAATCAATAATTTTGAATTTAAAGGAAAATTTCTATAATGAAATATTTTTAAAATTAATATACACAAAAATTGTATTTCATGTTTCAATATTCCAATATATAAAGCATACTTTTAGGATGCATTTGTTAGAATGTCGAATTATGATCAGCTGTTTGTATTTTAATTAATTTTAAACAGTATTTTCTATCTATTCCGTAATTACGAAATTGTTTCCTAAAAGGAATATATATTAGGAAAAACTAAATATATTAGGAAAATCTAAATTCTAGAATTTGTTTTATTAAATAAGGAATAAGTTTAACTTTTAGGAAATAATTTCTTAATTTCTGAGAAGACAGAAAATACTATTTAGAATTACTTAAAAAAAACCTTTAGGATGCATTTGTACGAATATCGATTTATGTTCAGCTGTTTGTATTTTAATTCGTTCTAAATAGTATTTTCTGTCTATTTAGTAATTAAGAAATTATTTCCTAAAAGACAAAAAAATATTAGGAAACAAGTCAAAACCCAGGTTCTAAAATTTGTTTTATTAAATAAGGAATAAGTGCAAGTGCATAAGGAAGGATGCATTTGTACTAATATCGATTTATGAGCAGCTGTTTATATTTTAATTAATTGTAAAATTCTGTCTATTCAGTAATTACGAAATTTGTTCCTAAAAGAAAAATATATTAGGCAAAAAATAATTTTAGAAGTTTAGAATTTTTTTTATTAAATAAAGAATCAGTTCAATAACTTAGAAATATTTTTCTTTGAGAAAAGTCTGTATAAGGCTTTTTTGTCCAATCCTTCATAATTTAGGAATTGTTTTCCTAAAGTGAATATCAGTTTCCAGTAGTTTAGGAATGTTTTAAGTAAGGATCAGTTTTTTTCTAAATGGAAAAATAAGTCTATAGTAGATTATCAATTGTGTTCTTTAATTGAAATTATACTTTTCTTTACAGAAAAATCTGTTCCAAGTATTTTAAGAATTTTGTTCCTAAAAATTTTATGATTTTTTTTTCCTATAATATATATCATTACTTAATAATTTCCGATTTGTTTTCTATTAAAATGAGTCTAGAATGGTATGTGTTAAGTTTCGTGGAAATCGGTTGAAATTTACGTATAGCTCCCATATATATATTTTCATCCGATTTTATGTAAATGGTGCACCAAACTTTAAGTGGCACAAGGTCAGCAGTTAAAGTAGGAAAGGACCTATCGGAGCCCTTCAATACCGAACGAGGATTCAGACAAGGTGACAGTTTGTCGTGTGATCTTTTTAACATCCTACTGGAAAAGGTCATACGAGACGCAAAGGTGAACAGAAATAGCACTCTGTACACGAAACAACACATGTTACTCGCCTACGCCGATAACATTGATATAATGGGTCGAACATTGCGAGCGGTAACAGCCACCTTTGAACAAATTCAAAAGGAGTCTGCCAAAGTGGGTCAGGCAGTAAAAGGCGAGAAGACCAAGCTGATGGTATCAACGCGAAAGACGTCCAGTAGACTCGGACCAACTGTGGAACTTGAGAACTACAGCTTCGAGCTAGTTAAAGACTTTATATACCTTGGTACCGCCATAAAGAAAACAAATGACATCAGTTTTGAAATTCGGAGAAGGATTGTGATGGCCAACAGATGCTACTATGGTCTAAGTAAGCAGTTTAGAAACAAGGCCACCTCCCGCCAGACCAAACTAACACTTTACAAGACGCTGATACTACCCGTGCTATTATATGGATCAGAAGCATGGGTACTTGCGCAAGCAGATGAGGCCGATCTTGGGGTGTTTGAGAGAAAAATTCTCCTGATTTAGATTTAGATAGAGCTCCCATAGATATGTTTATCCGATTTTATGTAAATGGTGCATCAAAGCCTCTAACATTTCTCTCGATTTACACGAAATTTTGCATAGCGTACTAAATTAAGTCCCGAATGGCATGTATTAAGTTTCGTGGAAATCGGTTCAAATTTACATATAGCTCCCATATATATTTTCATCCGATTTTCTGTAAATGGTGCACCAAATCCCCGACATTTCTGCCGATTTACACAAAATTTGGCATAGGATTTTAAATTCAGTCTAGAATGATGTGTGCCAAGTTTCGTTAAAAGCCCCGACATTTCTCTCGATTTACACGAAATTTTGCATAGGATATTAAATTCAGTCTAGAATGATGTGTGCTAAGTTTTGTTGAAATCGAATCAGATTTAGATATAGCTCCCATAGATATTTTCATCCGATTTTATGTAAATGGTGCACCAAACTCCCAATATATATTCGATTGAGACGAAATTTTGCATAGCGTACTAAATTAAGTCCAGAATGGCATGTATTAAGTTTCGCTGAAATCGATTCAGATTTAGATAAAGTTCTCATAGATATTTTTATCCGATTTTATGTAAATGGTGGATAAAAGCCCCTAAATTTCTTTCGATTTACACGAAATTGTACATTGGGTATTATTTTGAGTCTAGAATGATGTGTGCTAAGTTATGTTGAAATCGGTTCAGATTTAGATATAGCTCCCATAGATATTTTCATCCGATTTTCTGTAAATGGTGCACCAAAGCCTCGACATTTCACTCGATTTCCACGAAATTTTGTATAGGGTCTTAAATTCAGTGTAGAATGATGTGTGCCAAGTTTCGTTAAAATCGATTCATATTTTTATATAGCTCCCATAGATATTTTTTACACGAAATTGTACATAGGGTATTATATTGAGTCTAGAATGATGTGTGCTATGTTTTGTTGAAATCGATTCAGATTTAGATATAGCTCCCATATGTATGTTTCAGGACCAACTGAAGGCGTGGATTTATTAAAGAATATTTTAAAGGACCAACCGAAGGCGTGGATTTATTAAAGAATATTTTAAGCCTCTAAATTTCTTTCAATTTACACGAAATTGAACATAGCGTACTAATTTGAGACAAGAATGAAGTGTGCTAAGTTTCGTTGAAATCGATTCAGATCTACCCATATATATTTTTGTCCGATTTGATCCTTCTTTCAAATTTCCTTCTTTCCGTTCATTTTTTACTACGCAAAAAAACTCAGAAATCCCTCTCTCCCTCTCTCTCTTTAGATATATTTTCAAATTGTTATAACAAATAATTAATTATTCCCTTCCCCATATTATTTTTATTTAATTTACACATTTGTCACTGTGAAGAAGATTCCAAAAATCTAAAAAAAAAAACAACAACAACAAATAAAAAATTATATATTTACAATATTATCATTTGTTAAATCATATGATTAGAGTCTGATCAGAAAATTAAGTTACCTGTCAATGGGGGAGTATAGAGGGAGAGAGAGAGAGAGAGAATGAGAGAAAGGGAGATATAAAGAAGCGACCCCATGAATCATTTGTTTTTTTTTTTGGGAATTTGTCAATAAATCAGAAAAAAACAAAGTCCACACAGACTTGTCATTCAAAATAATCCAAGCATTCATAATTGGATGTATATCTACGTTAATAATAAATTTAAACAAACTGATATTTAATAAAAAAAAAATATTAATAAAAAAACAACTCTCTCCGAAATTAAACAAACTGGCTACATCCCAGACGGATATACACAATAACAATATCAAATAATATAGCAATTTATCTATTTTGGATATTTTTGTTTTCAATATTTTTCGTGGAATTAAACCACAAATTAATATATAATAAAACAAATCCAAACCATTTATTATTATAATGAATGAGATAAATGAAGAGTTCTTAGAAATTATCCAGTCCCGAAAAATATTCCAAATCTAATATTTCACATAAACAATATGTGAAATGAAAAAAAATATATAATATTTATATAATTTCTAGAAAATCCACTTAATTTGAATTTATTGTACGGTATTTCAAATTTCGTCTGAATCGGACAAACCTTTATATAGAATCGGACAAAAATATATATGGGAGCTATATCTAAATCTGTACCGGTTTTCACGAAACTAGGTACACATAATTTTATAATCTATTCAGTACGATATGCTCAATTTCGTCTCAATCGTATAAAAAATTAGGAGTTTGGAGGAGTATATTTACATCGAATCGGACAAAAATATATATGGGAGCTATATCTAAATCTAAACCGATTTCAACGAAACTTTGCACACATCATTATAAACACTATTTGATGCGGTATTCCAAATTTCGTCGGAATCGGACAAATCTTGGGAGTTTTGTGGCCATTTTTTTTTCATAAAATCTGATGAAATTATATATGGCAGCTATATTAAAATCTGAACCGATTACAACGAAACTAAGTAATCATCATTCTAGTCTCAATTTTCGTCTCAATCGGCTAAAAATTGGAAGTTTGTTGGACTATTTACATCGAATCGTACGAAATTATATATGGGAGCTATATCTTAATCTGAACCGATTTCAACGAAACTTAACACACATCATTATATACTCAATATGAAACGGCATTCCAAATTTCGTCTTAATCGAAAAACTCTTAGGAAACTCTGACGAAATTATATATGGCAGCTATATCTAAATCTGAACCGATTTCAACGAAACTTAACACATGCCATTCTATACTCAATTCAGTACGCTACGCCAAATTTGATCTCAATCGGTTAAAAATTTGGGAGTTTGGTGCATTATTTACATCAAATCGGCCGAAATTATATATGCGAGCTATATCTAAATCTGAATCGATTTCAACGAAACTTAACACACATCATTATAAACTCAATATGATCCGATATTCCAAATTTCGTCTGAATCGGACAATTCTTGGGAGTTTAGTATTTCTTTTACGTAAAATCGGAAGAAACTATGTATGAAAGCTATATCTAAATCTGAACCGATTTTCACAAAACTTAAGACATGACATTCTATACTCAATTCAGTACGCTATGCAAAATTTCGTACAAATCGAAGGGAATATAGGGGATTTAGTGCACCATTTACCTAAAATCGGACGAAAATATATTGGGGAGTTATATATAAATCTGAACCGATTTTCAGCAATTTCAAAAAAGGGGTTCATCGTTGGGCCATATAAATGAGTTGTACCAATATTCATCCAAATCGAATCATAAATGCGATCTGTACATTGTTTACAAGTTTACAATAACGGAACAAAGGGCCGACGGATGTGCATAAATCGACGGATGTATGATTCAAAAAAAAAATGGGCCTATATATGCCCAAGTTGTTGGTAAAAAGATTTCCTATCCAATAAGAATCAAAAATACCAATTTACAGTCAATTCGATTGAAAACATGTCCAAAATCTCCAAAAATATCGAATATTGGCGGGTAGCGTTACATGGGTGCTACCCTGCAACTTGGTTCAATACTAACAATTTTTATTACGGATATTTGTTATATAATGAGAACCCAAAATGCCAAATTACAGCCTTCTCGGTTGAAAATCGTGTAACAAATCTCCAAAATACCGAATATTGGGTGGTACCTTTATATGGAAGCTACCCTGAATCTTGGTTCGATATTAATAATTTTTAGTATGGCTGAGTGTTATACAATGAGAATGCAAAATACAAAATTATAGCCAATTCGGTTGAGAAACGAATTCAAAATCCCCAAAATACCGAATATTGGGGCGGTATGAGGGCTACCCTGAAACTTGGGTCGATATTAATACTTTTTAGTATGGCTGAGTGTTATACAATGAGAACGCAAAATACCAATTTACAGACAATTTGGTCGGAAAATTTGTCCAAAATCCCCAAAATACCGAATATTGGGGGGTACCGTTGTATGGGGGCTACCCTGAAACTTGGTTCGATATTGGCAGTGAGATTTGACACCCAATGAGAACACAAATTACAGGCAATTCGGATGAAAAAACATGTCCAAAAATGCCCAAAATACCGAAAATTGGAGGGTACCGCTATATGGGGGCTACCCTGAAACTCGGTTCGATATTAATAATTTTTGGGGCTGAGATGTGTTATACAATGAGAACGCAAAATACAAAATTACAGCCAATTCGGTTGAATAAACGTGTCCAAAATCCCCAAAATATCGAATAATGGGTGGTTCCGTTATATGTGGGCTATCCTGAAACTTGCATTAATAGTAATAATCTTTGGTAGGACTATGTGAGAACGTAAAATACAAAATCACAGCCAATTAGGTTGAAAAAAAAATATCTGAAATCCCCAAAATACCGAATACTAGGGGGTTCCGTCATATGGGTGCTATCCTGAAAGAAACTAGGGTCGATATTAATAATTTTGGCAAGGAGATTTGACAGTCAACGAGAACGCAAAATACCAAATTACAGCCTATTCGGTAGAAAAAAAAAACATGTCCAAAATCCCCAAAATATCGAATATCGGGCGGTACCGTAGTATGGGGTCTACCCTGAAACTTGGTTCGATATTAATAATTTTTGGTACGGAGATTTGACACCCAATGAGAATACAAAATACCAATTTACAGCCAATTCGGCTGAAAAACGTCTCCAAACTTCGCAAAATACCGAATATTGGGGGGTACTGTTATATGGGGGCTATCCTGAATCTGGGTTCAATGTTAATCATTTTCGGTACGTAGATTTCACAGCCAATGGGAACGCAAAATACCAAAATACAGCCAATTCTGTTGGAAAATGTCTCCAAAATCCCCAAAATACCGAATACTAGGGGGTCCGATAATATGGGGCTATCCTGAAACTTGCTTCGATATTAATAATTTTTGGTACGGAGATTTGACACCCAATGAGAATACAAAATACCAATTTTCAGCCAATGTCCAAAATTCCCAAAATAATATTGGGGGGTACTGTTATATGGGGGGCTATCCTGAATCTGGGTTCAATGTTAATCATTTTCGGTACGGAGATTTGACAGCCAATGAGAACGCAAAATACCAAAATACAGGCAAATCTGTTGGAAAATGTCTCCAAAATCCCCAAAATACCGAATACTAGGGGGTCCGATAATATGGGACTATCCTGAAACTTGCTTCGATATTAATAACTTTTGGTAGGGATATGTTTTATACAATGAGAACGCAAAATATCAAATTACAGCCTAATCGAAAAAAACGTGGCCAAAATCCCCAAAAATATGTAATACTGGGGGTTTTCCGTTATATTGGTGGGGCTACACCAAAACGTGGACCGAAATATCCCATTTGCAATACCAAACATCCTAAGAGTACTAGAATTGTTGTTGCAAAATTCAAAAATAGTTGTATCATAAATATTGCAATCTCTATCGTGTTTCTCAATGTTTATTCTCAACATTTGGTCCTTCGAGCCTATTAATAGAACTAAATTAATCGAAATAACATAAAAAGGTTTGAAATTTGCCATTGCTTTCGAAGTATGTTATTCGAGGTTCGAAAAAAAATTGTATACATTTTGAAGCTACAGTAGATATCGGATATAAACACATCTCATATAAGAAAAAATCGCATATAAGAAAGATTATCAAAAACACCGAGCTTATACTTTCTTATACACGATAATTCCATATAAGAAAACCAGTAAGGAAAGTAGTAAAGTCGGACGGGGCCGACTCTAGGATACCCTTCACCACTATGGGTACATTAAACAGGACTATTAACATGAAATTGGATGAAATAAAATATGTGATATTTATCTAAATGTGAATCTACCTAGATTTGTCCATAAAGTGTGTAAATCGACTTCAAACAAATATAAATAGGTCATCCGGTTGACTATGTCTGTACTTCTAGAAAACGCAACTACGTAATTCTATGCTCAATTTTGTACGTTGTGCAAAATTTGATGTCAATCTGACTAACATGAGGAGTATGATGCCCAATTTGCTTGATATCGGGCGAAAAAATATATGTAAGCTATATCCACATATTAAGCGATTTCAAACAAACTTGTCACAGGTTAGGTTATACTAACTTTAGAACGTTTTGTTCCTATTGGTTCCTTGCTGCGTCAATTACATAAAATCAATCTATAATAAAATGGAGCTATATCTAAATCTGGACCGATTTTCACGAAACAAGGCAGACATCACTCTAGGCTCAATTCAGTACGTTATGCCAAATTTCGTGCAAATCGAAAGATATATAGCGACTTTGGTGAACCATTTGCATGAAATCGGACGAAACTATATGTGGGAGCTATATAGAAATATGAACCGACTTTATCGAAACTTGGCAGACATCACTCTAGGCTCAATTCAGTACGTTGTGCAAAATTTCGGGCAAATCGAAAGATATATATGGATGTTGGTGCACAATTTACATGAAATCGGAAGAAACTATATATGGGAGCTATATCTAAATCTGGACTGATTTTCACGAAACTTGGCAGACATAACTCTAGGCTCAATTCAGTACGTTATGCCAAATTTCGTGCAAATCGAAAGATATATATGGATTTTGGTCACAATTTACATGAAATCGGACGAAACTATATATGGTAGCTATATCTAAATCTTGACCGATTTTCACGGAGCTTGGCAGACATCATTCTAGACCTAAATGATTAGGCTGTACCAAATTTCGTGCTAATCGAAAGATATATAGGGACTTTGGGGCCCCATTTACATTAAATCGGACGAAACTATATATGTGAGCTATATCTAAATCGGGACCGATTTTCATGAAACTTGGCAGACATCATTCTAGGCCCAATTAAGTACGTTATGCCAAATTTCGTGCAAATCGAAGGATATATAGGGACTTTGGGGCACCATTTACATGAAATCGGACGAAACTATATATGGGAGCTATATCTAAATCTGGACCGATTTTCTTGAAACTGGGCAGACACCATTCTAGACTCAATTCAGTACGTTATGCCAAATTTCGTGCAAATCGAAAGATATATAGAGACTTTGGGGCACCATTTACATGAAATCGGACGAAACTATATATGGGAGCTATATCTAAATCTGGACCGATTTCCACGAAACTTGGCAGACATCACTCTAGGCTTAATTCAGTACTTTATGCCAAATTTCGTGCAAATCAAAAGATATATAGGGACTTTGGGGCACCATTTACATGAAATCGGACGAAACTATATATGGGAGCTATATCTAAATCTGGACCGATTTTCACGAAACTTGGCAGACATCATTCTAGACCTAAATGATTAGGCTGTACTAAATTTCGTGCAAATCGAAAGTTATATAGGGACTGTTTACATTAAATCGGTTAAATATATATATGGGAGCTATATCTAAATCTGAACCGATTTTTCCCAATTTCAATAGGGTTCGTCCTTGGGCCAAATAAGTGACCTATGCCAAATTTCATCCAATTCGGATCATAAATGCGACCTGTACTTTGTTTACAATTTAACATGGACAGACGGACGGACGGACGGACGGACAGACGGACATGCGTAAATCGACTCAGAAAGTGATTCTATGCATATTCTCAAAAGGAACCATGGGTATATCTCGATTATTTTTGCCTGTTACAAATATATGCACAAAGACATAATACCCTGTACCACAGTGTGGTGAAGGGTATAAAAACGCATATAAGAAAGAAATCTCCGGCTTTTTTGAGTTTCTTATACCCGATATCTACTGTAGTCGATATTTGTTTGCCAGATATCCTCAGGATAGGCAAGGCAAGTCAGCTGGACTCTTTACAATGAGAGAGAGAGAGAGAGAGAGAGAGGGAGAGATGTATGCCATCATCACCCCATTCTGCAGCAGCTTCAGAATGACCGTTGACTTTTTGGTCTCAAGTTTATGTAGTTAATTTTTTTTGGAACTGCCATTCAAATATCGACGGAGAAATTTTTGCTTTTATCTCTAGACGATTTTGGACCTCAGGATAGGCAAGGCAAGTCAGCTGGACTCTTTACAAAGAGAGATAGAGAGAGAGAGAGGGAGGGAGGGGGAGAGATGTATGCCATCATCACCCCCATCCGCAGCAGCTGAAGAATAAATTTTTACTTTTTGGCCTCAAGTTTATGTAGTTTTTTTTTTTTTTTTGGGATCTGCCATTCAAATATCGATTTGGAGAAATTTGTGCTTTTATCTCTAGACAATTTTGGACCTATATGACAATTTTTTTTTTTGGAGGTGTTAATTTTTATTGATGATTTATTTTTGGCACAAGATAAATTATTATCTAGGGGCATATGTACGCATAAACATACATACATACACATGTGTCTCATTTAAGCCAGATTTTTGTGCCAGCTTGTCTGTCGATCTCTGTGTGTGTGTGTTTTGGGCCAAAAAAAAAAAAACACTTGGTTCGCCCGTTACTTGTCAACTGAAATACGTGTTTGGTGGCTGACTGGTTGTTTGTCTGGCTCTCAGATTTGTTTAACCATCAAACGCGATCGATCGATCGATCGACCGACAGTTGGCGTGGCTGGCTGGCTGGTTGGTTGAGTTTTTGGTGTTGATTCTTGGGGTTTAGATTTTTGTGAGGTTTACTTGTTGTTGTTACTAAATTTGCAAAAAAAAAAATTACTGATCCAATCTCAGCTGAGAGAATTGAGCACACCGGCTGAGTAAGGCTACCCACCACCACTCGATCGTTAAAAAATTAAAACAAAATTTTACCAGAATTCAAAATCAGTTGATTTGAAACTAACAAATGAAACGGTCGTTGGAAAATGTCTAGAAAACGGAAATACGCGAAACGGGTCATCACATGACGGAACAAGAAAAAAAAAAAATAAATAAATAAAATGCGCCAACGCAGAATCAGAATTTTTTGGTGACGATGAATTAATGAAAAAAAAAGAAAATATATTTCAAATTTAAATAAAAATTCTAAAAATATATATATACAAAATAAATTCAAGAAAAAATAACTACGCTAAAAATTCATTCTGTGAGAATTTATTCCCAAAAAATAATTTGAATTGAAATTTGAAAATTTTGAAAACAAATAAACAAAGCAAAACCAAAACCAAAAAAAAAAACAAAAAAAGTAAAGTTGTGTGTTGTTGTTATTGTAATTTCAGTGTGTATTATTTTTTTTGTTTTTGTTAATTTAATACTGAAATGAAATTAGAACATACTTTATCGCATTGGGAGCATCCATGGATATGGCTTGAATCAATGTATAGTGTTCAATTATTTATTTTGTTTTTTATTATCAAGTTTTTTTTTTATTTTCAAATTTAAATTGAGCCTTTCACCTGCAACCAACCACCAATTCACTCAGTAGTGTAGATTTTTGTGTAGTGTTATAACAACAAAAATTAAATTAACAAAAAAATAAATTCAATTCCTCGACTAAATTTAGAATTGGGCATAAATTTTGTCATTTCCTCTACTCTACTATTTTTATTCAAAAAAAAAAAAAAAAAAAAACTTAAACATCTCTACTTGACCGTCAATCTATAATGTTACTATATATTGTTGTTGTAATTTGATTGAATACAAAAATTTGGCAAATTTTTAAATTTTTTATGGTGTGTGAATATTAATCAAATCTATCAAATCATAAAACTTGATTTGAAATTCAAATTAATATTTGAAATTCAAATATTAATCAAATCTATCAAATCACAAAATTTGATTTGAAATTTAAATAAAAAAAAAATTACAATAAAATATGGCGAAAGTGAAAATGTTCCATGGTTAAATTACCATTTCATAAAAATAAAATTCCATACAAAAATAGCAATAAAATTAAATAAAAAAAAATATTAAAATTTAACAACAAAATAAAAATCAAAAAAAAAAATTGAAAATATATTAAAAAAAAAAATAAATTATACAAATATATTACATTAAAAATAAATAGATTCTAAATATATTTTAGAAAAAAAATTTAAATAAAACCAGTGAGCGGAGCAGTATAGTCGGACGGGGCCGACAATACAATACCCTACACAACTACCATGGAACTCTAAGTTTCTTCGCATGTTTATTCCAAGCCTGGGCAATATTTCGTGATATTTGCCACCTAGAGCCCGTTTGGAGTTCAACAGAACGTCTTCCTTACACTGACATATTTTTCCGAATATTACTAATATTCAGTACAGCCTTTCTAATTAATTGTCCAGATTCCCTTCATCGTGGGTTTGTTTTGTGATGTTCGGCCTATTATTGGCATCGACTCGAAAAAGAAAACACAAAAAATTAAATATTCGGTCCACTTCATTCCATAATTATAATCTGCTCATTACCAAAAGTTATAGGCATTATCCTTGATCATAACTGGATCCTCATAAAAAGTTTCAAAGCGATCCACGCTATATTTCCGCACTCTAGATTGGTAATGGGTTACTAAAAAATATCTGAGTACGTATAAATATTTTGAAGTGTAACTCCCACATCCGAGTACATACGACCATATAATTGGTATCAATTTAATGGACAAGCACTCCTCTTGGATATACTATCAACTTCTATGTGTTTCAGGAGTAAATATATTCCCTATGGAATACACATTTTGTCATTTTTCACACAAAAGTCAGGGTCCATTTGACCCGCTAAATATTGACCGATCTTTATCAAAACAGGCATGCTTATTCTCTGGCCCGATCCACTTCTCCATGCAAAAATTTGCAGTGTTTGGACCATAATTGCGACCGACAAAAATTAAGTATTTGGTCCATTTCATCCTCTAAATTTTAACTGATCTTTGCCAATAGGGGTCTTCATTGGCAGGACCCATCCTACATGCAAAATTTCGTGAAGATTGGTCCATAACTATGGCCTGTATCGTGTTTACAAATTATAATGGACGGACGAACGGACGGACACACATGTCTAGATCGACTCAGCTAGTCGAGATATGACTATCGGTATACTTAAAGGTGGGTCTAGGATCAATATTTCGCGGCGTTACAAACTCTTGGGGCTACACAAAGCTGTAATACCCTGACAACATAGTTGTGTAGGGTATAAAAAATACTTCCAATTAAAAAAAATAAAATTAAAAAATATAATATTCTAAATACTACAAATAAATAAAAAAATATTAACAATAATTGTATAGTATATAACAAGTAAAAAAGTGTCAGTCGGTGTTGCCGACAGATATATACCCTCACCCTATGGTTTGCGAAGGATGTTGATCATTTGTGTGTTAGATACCAGAAGAATTGGACCAATGTGTCCTTCTTGTGAAAAGCATGTTTCAAATCGGACGTTCCATTTGCCTGATATTCAATTTGTAAATATTGAAAAATTTGGGGAAGGTACCAGAAGGAGTGGACCAATGGGTCCCATCTTCCTACTCGATCTAGGCTTGGTAAAGGTGATAGGTTGTACAAAGTTTCGTTAAAATCGGATAGTCCGTTTGCATTTTACTATAAAATAAATTGTTAAGCACAATTTGGACCATTTTGTGGGTGAGTTACCAGAAAGAGTGGACCAATAGGTTCCATCTTCAAACTTGATTTAGGCTTGGTAAAGGTAATAGGCTGTACAAAATGTGGTTCAAATCGAACATTCCATTCGCCTGATATTGGATTTATATATATATTGAAATTTTCAAACCGTTTGTGAGGGAGGGACCAGAAGCAGTGGACCGATATTCGCCATCTTCGAACTTAAACTAAGTTTGGAAGAAATATTAAGATGCCCAAAGTTTGGATGAAATCGATTATTCCTTTCGAGAGTTATCGTGCGCACCAGCCAGACAGACGGACATGGCTAAATCAACTGCAAATTTTCTGAAACGGATTTGGTCCAATGAAACGTGGGTTTAAAACCAATATTTCGATGCGGCACATTTCCACCGTATCAAAGTGTATATATCCTGATTGGCCATAAGGCTGAGGGTATAAAAATAATATTAAGATAACACAAATAATTAACCAGTAAGGAATGAAGTAAAGTCGGACTGGGCCAACTATATGATACCCTTCACTACTTTGGGTATGTTGCGCATATGTATCCTTACATTTGCATGTCAATGTTCCCTCGAAGCAAACATACGCATGTCTTTCTACAAACTATATTAAATTTAATTTCATTCGGGCAAATTTGATAGATTGTTCAAAATGTCGTGTTAATCGGACAAAAATTAGGAGCGCCATTTATGTAAAATCGGACGAATATATATGAATATGTGAGAGCCACATAGAAGTCTGAAACGATCCTAAACTTACCACACATCATTCTAAACATAATTCAGTACGTTATGACAAATTTCGTGCAAATCGAAATATATATATCGGGACTTTGGTGTACCATTTACCTTGAATAGGACGAAAGTATATATGGGAGCTATACCGAAATCTGAACCGATTTTCATGAAATTTAACATACATCATTCTAGACCTTATTCATTACGCTGTGCTAAATTTCGTGCAAATCGAAAGATATATAGGGACTTTGGTGGACCATTTACCTTTAAATCGGGCGAAACTATATATGGGAGCTATATCTAAATCTGGACCGATTTTCACGGCAGACATCATTCCAATCTCAATTCAGTACACTATGCCAAATTTCGTGCAAATCGAAAGATTTATAGGGACTTTGGTGCACCTTTTACATTAAATCGGACGAAAATATATATGGGAGCTATGTCTAAATCTGAACCGATTTTCACGAAACTTGGCAGACATCACTCTAGGCTCAATTCAGTACGTTATGCCAAATTTCGTGCAAATCGAATTATTTTCAGAGGCTTTGGTGCAAACCTAAAATGTAAATCTGAACCGATTTTCATGAAATTTAACATACATCATTCTAGACCTTATTCATTACGGTGTGCTAAATTTCGAGCATCTCGAAAGATATATAGGGACTTTGGTACACCATTTACCTTTAAATCGGGCGAAACTATATATATGTGAGCTATATCTAAATCTGAACCAATTTTCAGGAAAATTGGCAGACATCACTCTAGGCTCTATTCAGTACGCTATGGCAAATTTCGTGCAAATCGAAAGATATATAGGGTCTTTGCTGCACCATTTATATTAAATCGGACGAAAATATATATGGGAGCTATATCTAAATCTGAACCGATTTTCATGAAACTTGGCGGACATCATTCTAGGCTCAAATCGAAAGATATATAGGGACTTTGTTGCATCATTCGACGAAAATATATATGGGAGCTATATCTAAATCTGAAACGATTTTTCCCAATTTTAATAGGGTTCGTCCTTGGGCCAAATAAATGAGCTGTGCCAAATTTCATTCAATTCGAATTATAAATGCGACCTGTACTTTGTTTACAATTTAACACCAACAGACGGACATGCATAAATCGACTCAGATAGTGATTCTAAGCATATTCTCAAATGGAACTATGGGTCTATCTCGCTTCCTTTTGCCTGTTACAAACATATGCACAAAGACATAATAACCTGTGTACCACATTGTGGTAAAAGGTATAAAAATGAAATATTATTTGCAAAAAATAAAAATCGTCCCACTTTTTATAATAGCTCCCATATAACGGTAGTCCCCATTATTCGGAGTTTGGGTAAATTTTTCAAAGAATCCGAAATATAAAAAAAAAAATACAGCCAATTATTTTTTTTATATTTCGGATTCTTTCGAATAATTGGATGTTTTGGATTCTCAATTGATAGCTAATCTCCTTACAAAAAATTATCGATATCGAACCACTTTTGTGGATAGAAACAAACACTATTTCAATTTTATTTATATTTTAATAAAAAATCAAAAAAAAAAAAAAACTAAATAATGCCACATCTGTCAGATGAATTTCAAACTACACAGAAACACTCCTCATGCCCCGTAGAGGCTGCTTCACAATTTGGTAAAAAACGGTGCAGGAGTTTTTAAGATTAGCGATCACGAACATACACGTAATTTTTATAGAGATATAGAGAAGAGATAGAGATACAAATTTGAATACATTTGATAATTTATAATTTCTATTCGAATAATTTGTAATTAATATATTGGAACAATTCAAATAAAAAAAATATTGATTTTTTTTTGATATTTGCAGTAAAAAAATATTAATGTAAATCATTTACATTTAATAAATTCAATTTCAAAATTAATTTCAATAATTAATAAATTATTTTTTAACTATTAATTAATATTTTTTGTTGCCCTATATATATGTTGTTTTATTCAGAAAATAAATTGTAAAAAGGTTTAAATTGCAATCATAAGATAACACCACCATCATCCTCATCGCTCAAAAACAATTCCAAGAAATATATAATAAAGATTTTAATTTACGATCTATCGAAAAACCAGTTCTAATGGGATTTTCTAATAATTTGTGTGTTAATTCTATCCTAAGAATATAAAAATAAGATTTAAAATAATTGAATTGCTAAATTAGTGAAGGCATAAAACAATATTGACACACAACATAAAAATAAATTTTGGATAAGGGGGTTAAAAATTTAAAAAACAAACAAATATTAAATAGATTTAAAAAATTTCCAAAATTGTATTTGATAAAAAATATAAATATTTTTTAGAATGCAAATAAATTTTAGAAGACATATACATTTTTATACCCTACACAACTATGTTGTCAGGGTATTATAGCTTTGTGCAGCCCCAAGAGTTTGTAACGCCGCGAAATATTGGTCCTAGACCCACCTTTAAGTATACCGATCATATCTCGACTAGCTGAGTCGATCTAGACATGTGTGTCCGTCCGTCCGTCTGTCCATTATAATTTGTAAACACGATACAGGCCACAGTTATGGACCAATCTTCACGAAATTTTGCATGTAGGATGGGTTCTGGCCAATGAAGACCCCTATTGTTTTTGGGAAAGATCGGTTAATATTTAGGGGATGAAATGGACCAAATACTAAATTTTTGTCGGTTTTTCTGGTCGCTCCAGAGGCCGCAATTATGGCGCAAACATCATGAAATTTTACATGGAGAAGGGGATCGGGCCAAAGAATAAGCATGCCTGTTTTGATAAGGATCGGTCAATATTTAGCGGGTCAAATGGACCCCGACTTTTGTGTGAAAAATTACAAATTTTGTATTCTATTACCTATATATTTACCCCTGAAGGACATAGACCCGAGAAGTTGATTGTATATTCAAGAGGAGTGGTTGACCTTTAAATTGATACCAATTATATGGTCGTACGTACTCAGATGTGGGAGTTACACTTAAATATTTACAGGTGCTTACGTACTGAGATATTATTTAGTAACCCATTACCACACTAGAGGGCGGAAATATGGCGCTGGTCGCTCTGAATTTTTCCAGTTGTGGTCAAGGACAACACCTAGTATTTTCGGCGATGATCAGATAATAATTTTGGGATGTAGTGGACTGAAGACTTATTTTTTGTGTTTTTTTCGAGTCGATCTATAGGCCATAATTATAAGCCGAGCATCACAACACAACCCACGGTAAAGGGAATCTGGACAAGTAATTAGGAGGGATGTATTGAATATTATTAATATTCAGTGTAAGGTGGAGGTGCTGTTGACCTCTAATCGGGCAAGAGGGTGCAAATATCACGAAATATTGCCCAGGCTCAAAATAAACATCCGCAGAAAGTTAGAGTTCCGTGGAAGTTGTGTAGGGTATCATATGGTCGGCCCCGTCCGACTATACTGCTCCGCTCACTGGTTTTGTAATTTTTTTGGAACAATTTCTAAAAAATTTTTGTTATACCCCACTTTAATGTTCACAATTTTAATACAACTACCACTTCTTAGATTCTTGTTTTTTGTTGTTGTTGTTATTATTATTTATTTCAACTAAAACTTGATGCCATTTAAATTTTTCTTGTTATTACCACCATCACACACTTTACAAGATTAAGAACTTGGATTTGGTTACAAGGTCATGTAATAAATTTTATTATTTATGTACATATATGTGTATTTATGTACATATGTGTATTTAGGTTCATATGTATGCGTATGAATGAATATACACATTGATGTGGGGGTATCTGGTAAAAAAGTGCGATTTAAACACGTTCGATAAAACAAAAATAAAAACGAGAGACAATATTTAATATTTTTTGCAACCAGAAATTTCGATGTAAATTTAAAAAAAGTAAATGTATATTAGGGTGGACATAGATACAATTCAGTAAAAAACGTATAATTTTTGTTGGGGAGATTTTCCAACCCAATGAGAATCAAAAATATCAAATTACAATCAATTCGATAGAAAAACTTACTCAAACTCCCCAAAATATCAGAATCTGGGACCTACTGTTATCTGAGGGCTACCCTTAATAGTGGACCAATATTGATAATTTTTGGTAGGGAGATTTTTCACGCCATAAGAACCCAATATACCAAATTACAATCAATTTGGATGAAAAAGTGCTGAAAATCCTCAAAATATCGAAATTTCGGAGGTACCTTCTTTATATGGGGGCTACCCTAAAAAGTGGACCAATATTGATAATTTTTGGTGGGAAGATTTGCTGTCCAATAAGAACCCAAAATACCAAATTACAAACAATTCTCTTGAAAAATGTATCCAAACTCCCCCAAAATATCGAAATCTGGGACCTAACGTTATATGAGGGCTAACCTAAATAGTGGACCAATATTGATAATTTTTGGTAGGGAGATTTTTCAAGCAATGAGAACCCAATATACCAAATTACAATCAATTTTTGTTGAAAAAGTTGCTGAAAATCCTCAAAATATCGAGGAGCGTTAATTATATGGGGGCTATCCTAAAAAGTGGACCAATATTAATAATTTTTGGTGGGTTGATTTTACATCCAATGAGAACCCAAAATACCAAATTACAAACAATTCTCTTAAAAAATGTATCCAAACTCCTAAAAATATCAATATTTCGGAGGTACCTTTATATGAGAGCTACCCTAAAAAGTGGACAAATATTGATAATTTTTGTTGGGGATATTCTCTACACAGTGAGAACCCAGAATTTCAAATTACAGCCAATTCGGTTGAAAAATGTGCCCAAACTCCTAAAAATATCAATATTTCGGAGGTACCTTTATATGAGAGCTACCCTAAAAAGTGGACAAATATTGATAATTTTTGTTGGGGATATTCTCTACACAGTGAGAACCCAGAATTTCAAATTACAGCCAATTCGGTTGAAAAATGTGCCCAAACTCCTAAAAATATCGAAATTTCGGGGGTACCTTTATATGAGAGCTACCCTAAAAAGTGGACAAATATTGATAATTTTTGTTGGGGATATTCTCTACACAGTGAGAACCCAGAATTTCAAATTACAGCCAATTCGGTTGAAAAATGTGCTCAAACTCCCACAATATCGAAGTTTCGGAGGCACCATTATATGGGGGCTAACCTAAAAGGTGGATCAATGTTGATGATTTTTAGTGGGGATATTATCCACCCAATGAGAACCCAAAATACCAAATTACACTCACTTCGGTTGAAAATTTTGCCCAATACCGAAAAATATCGAAATTTGGGAGGTTCGATTATATGGGGGCTACCATAAAAAGTGGATCAATGTTTATAATTTTTGGTGGGGATATTCTCTACCCAGTAAGAACCCAGAATATCAAATTACAGCCAATTCGCTTCAAAAATGTGCCCAACCCCCAAAAATATCGAAATTTAGGAGGTTCGCTTATGTGGGAGCTACCCTAAAAAGTGGATCAATGTTTTTAATTTTTGGTGGGGATATTCTCTACCCAATGAGAACCTAAAATAACAAATTACAGCTAATTCGCTTGAAAAATGTACCCAAACTCCTCAAAATATCGAAATTTTGGAGGTCCACTAAAAAGTGGACCCATATTGACAATATTTCGTGGAGAGATTTCCTTTCTAATGAAAACCCAAAATAGCAAATTACAGTAAATTCGGTTGAAAAATGTGATTAAAATCTTTAAAATACCCATTATTTGGGGGTACCGGAGCTATACCAAAAGCTTGACCGATAAATCTCATTTTCATTATCAAGCATGCTAGGAGTAATAGCAATATGTGTGCAAAATTTCAGCTGGAATATTGAGAGCTCTATCGTGGTAAATGAAATAAATAAAAAAAAACGGAATTCAGATTTTCTCGTAGACGCCCAGAAGGCCAAGGAAGGCAAGATGATATTCTGTCATATTAGACCAGTATGTCTTCTTGTGGAGTTTCTTTTCATTAGAAGACCAGATGGTTTGCTCAAGGAAGAAAAGAAGGTCTTTTCTTAGAAGGTTAGAGAGTCTACTCTTAGAAGATTGGAATATCTTCTAATGGAATACCAGCAGGTCTTTTCATAGACGCCCAAAGGTTCTCCTCTTAGAAGACCAGAAGTTCATCTCATGACCAGATCGTCTTCTCTTAGAATACCAAAAGGGTTGTTTTTAGAATACCAGAAGGTCTTTTCGTAGCAGGACAGAAGGTCTTCTCTTAGAAGATTAGAAGGTCTTCTCTTAGAAGATTAGAAGGTATTTTTCTCTTAGAAGACCAGAAGGTCTTCTCATAGCAGACCAAAAGTTCTTCTCCTAAAAGACTAGCATGTCTTAGAAGATTAGAAGTTTTTCTCATAGAAGATCAGATGGTCTTCTCAGAGAAGACACCAAAGTCTTCTGATTGAATATCAGTAGGTCTTCTTATAGAAAAAAGGTCTTCTTAACCTAAAAACCAGTCCATTAGGTCTTCTCATGGAAGTCTACAATATATATTTGTATGGTCTTTCTATAGAAGACCAAAAACCATAGACCATAGAAAACCAAAAATCTGGGTATAGAGTACTCTTACAAAATCAGGAAGTTATTCTTATACTATTATTAAAAGGGCATCCTTATAGAAGTTCAAAAATCCATCTTTTCGAAGGACCCGAAAGACTTTTTTTAACAGACTAGAACTTCTTCATAGGGATGTCAAAATGTCTTCTCATAGGATAGCAAATGGGGCTCTTCCAGATATGTTTTCTCTAGCATGTCGGCAAGTTTTATTATAGAGGTATTCCCATAGAAGTCCCGAAGTTCTACCTCTTATGGAAATCTATAAAAGAAAATTGGAAATGTATTATATACGACGTTCGATATTCGGATTTAATTTTTGTTATATTTCTTACGATTTATGTCCTTAACCGACTTGGCCCACAACAGCTACGGAATCAACAATAATGATAATTCCACCATATAGTCCTCGGAAATTGTGTTCATCGCAGTCCATATTGGGTGATATGTTGCGTAGCAATCCCTTTTGTCTTAGAAATGCAATGCGATGTGCTGATGATATAGGTCGAAACCTATATGGCACAACAGGGTACTTTTCCATTTCGACATTTTTTTTTTTCTTAAGAGGTAACGATATCTCAGATCTTAGGAGAATTCGATATCACAGATTTTCTTATGATACTGAGTAGCGGGACTGCCAAGAGAAGAATATATTCTATAAACCTATAAATATTTTCTTGAAGTCCACAATATATTTTAATAAAAACCCTTAGAAGATATTTTCAAAAAAGATCGGAAGGTCTTCATTTCGATACACTTTTTTTTACAAATCTAAATGTTAACTAACTTATACTACACCCTTTTTAATACCTTTTCTAACACACTAACCTCCAGCTTTATTTTAAATAATTTTTAAAAATATAAACCTTAAACCTAACCTCAATTTATTTTTTCAACCCCTCCCCTCTTTTTTTGTTTTTTTTTTCCTTTTTCATGTCCGTGCCCGTGCAGCTTAAAATCCATACCGCCCAATCTAATGGTCAGATGGCGTAACAATACCGATGCTATGATCGAAGCCCAATATCCAACACCCGGAGAATTTGAATATATGGAATGTGGACCATCGCCACCGGCTGAAAGTGCACCCAGTATGTATGATAGTTTCGAAGAACCCACCAGTGAGCTGAGCGTACAAATATGCAATGATACGCTGCGCATTAGCCTCATCGATCAAATGAAAAATGCCGCCGGGCGTATACGCTACTTCGAAGACATCGAACAGGGAAATGTCATTGGGGATAATACAAAGACCCATTTCGAATCTGCCTCACAAATTGAAAAGAATTTATGTTACTTGTGGTCGGCCTTCTTGAAGAGATGGGATCTGTTGCAAAGTCTGCTCGATATTGGGGCGGAATTGAATTTTTGTGATCAAAATGGTATATCGGCATTGCATTTGGGTGCCTTTAGCGGCTGCCTGTCAACATTGAATTTCTTGGTCCAAAAGGGCATGAATGTTAATTTCCAACCGAAATGTTATACCCCGCTGCATTGTGCGGCCTTTGGTAATAGCACCGAGGCAGCGAAATATTTAATCAATAATGGTGCCCAAATATCCATCGATACGACGAAGCCCAATTGCGAGGAAAGTTTGCTGCATTGTGCGGTGCGGGCCAATGCCCTGGAATGCCTGCAGTTGTTTATCAACGAAGGTGCCGATGTGAACAGCCTGAAACCGAATGGTACAAATGCCATACATTTGGCAGCGGATTTGGGTAATGCCCAATGTTTGGAGATATTATTGAGAGCCCCGGGTGCGGATCCCAATGTACGGATTTGTATTCGCGAAAAAGAGTCGACAGCTTTGCATTTGGCCGCTGATGAGGGTAATGTGGAGTGTGTGGATCTGCTGCTGGCCAAGGGGGCCGATGCCAAATTGAAAAATCATCGTGGTTTCACGGCCTTACATTTGGCTGCCCGTACCTCCAGTTTGGAATGTGTTGAGTCTCTGCTGAGAAATGGTAATGCTGATCCGAATGCGGAAGATTTTGATCATCGCACTCCGTTACATGCCGCCATTGGTAAATCGGAAAATGCTTTTGATATTATGGAACTGCTGATACAGTGGGGTGCCAATGTCAATCACAAGGACATCTATGGCTTTACCGCACTGCATTTGGCTGCCCTTGATGGCCTGGCTCCCTGTGTGGAAATGTTGATATATCACGGAGCAGATGTTACCACAAAATCGAAAAAGGGTACCAGTGCCCTGAATGTTATCACACGTAAAACCCCAGCCTCTGTGGCCATGATTCGCCAGAAATTGGATGCTGCCATAACTCTGCATCATTCCCAAGACCCCGTCAATCGTGAAGTGGAATTGGAACTGGATTTCCGCCAACTGCTGCAACATTGCCATCCTCGCGAAATTAGCTATTTGAACACCTTCGTCGACGAGGGCCAAAAGGAGATTTTGGAACATCCGCTGTGCTCCTCGTTCCTCTACATAAAATGGGGTAAAATTAGAAAATATTATATAGGACGTTTGATATTCTGTTTTATTTTCGTGATATTCCTTACGATCTATGTCCTCACTGCCCTGGCCCACAACTGCTACAATGTCAGCAACAATGATAACTCGACCATACAGGCCCAGGAGCTGTGCCAGTCGCAATCCATCCTGGGCGATATGTTGCGTAGTAATCCCTTTGTCAT
>NW_026878080.1:0-23301 GCF_032173495.1 Musca vetustissima | reverse complement strand
ATAAAGTTTTCGGT
This sequence comes from Musca vetustissima, assembly GCF_032173495.1. NCBI lineage: Eukaryota > Metazoa > Arthropoda > Insecta > Diptera > Muscidae > Musca > Musca vetustissima. The sequence continues at coordinate 23,287 of NW_026878080.1, read as the reverse complement.
TCATTGCACCCCCTAAATAGCATCTCTATATCACAGAAAATTGTAGGAGTCGTTCTTGACCATAGTCGGACCTTCATGTAAACATTTATAACGATCTGCGCGACATTTCCGCCCTCCGGTTGGGTAATAGTAATACTAAACAATATCATAACACATAGACACATTTAAATAATTACGTATAACTCCCACATCCGAGTACATACAACAATTGTAAAATTTCGTGGTGTACTGGTCATAATTGTGACCTTTAGAGCGATTAGAAAAACAGACATATTTTTGTCTGATTTTGGTACATTCTATCCCCTACATATTAACCGATCATTACCAAACACAAACGGTCGGTATAATTAACTCTTGGGGCTACATATAGCTATAATACACTGACAATATAGTTGTGTAGGGTTGAATTATCAATATTGGCCCAAGTTTCCGGGTAAGCCCTTTATAATTCATGTATCGGTATTTTGGGGGGTTTGTAACTCTTTTTAACCGAATACGCTCTAATTGGATTTTTCAAATTCTCATGGAATGTCTTCCTACCAAAAATTTTCAATGTCAGCCAGTTCACGGTTTGGTATAGCTTCCATATTGCGGTACAATATCATTTTTGGGATTTTGAAAACTTCTCTCAAATTTTGAAAACTTCCTAACGATGTAGCTGTAATTTTGTATAAATTTTCGGTATTTTGAACACTTTGGCCGCACTTTCCCACCAATGTGACAATACTTCTTGTATGAAGGATTATGAAAGGCTAACATATATGTGGGTCCAAGTTTGGATATAACCTTAACATAAACGTTCCTCCACTTTTTTTGGTATTAATAAATCGTTAACCGAAGGAAGTGGCTATAATTTGGCATATCGGATTCATGCTGAATACAAAAAAAATAAATTAAAAAAGTTCCGTTTAATTTTCAAATGGTAAAAAAATTAATCAAAAAGTTGCGTTTTATTTTCGGAATGGTAAGTTTTCCAACTGTATTTGGAAAACTGTTTTTTCGGAACATGAACCATCTACTACCGTATAAGGCAATAACATAATATTCTGATCCGGATTGTTTTTTTCTAATTGTGAACTGAGGTCGTAAAGTCCAAGTGCCATAGTGCGTATACGTATCCATGGTACTTATACGCTTGGACTTCCAATATAAATATGCTACTAAGTCCAATGAATGGATTGAGCTAAAAACATGAAATTTGGAATGCAAATTAAGGTTGAGAAATAGGGTCGATATGAGGAGTGTTCGGAAAGCGTGTAGTCATGTGTACGAAACGTACTATATGGTACGAATTTGATTTCAAGGTACAAATCGAGCTGGAATCCTGAAAATTGAAATAATATTACCGTCGGAGTGTAGGATAGGATATGTATGTAGTTTTGGAAGATTTTTACTTATGTGTACGAAAAGAACTAAATCGTACTATAATTGGTACAATTTGGATTTGGGTGAACCGATAGAGCTGGAACAATGACATTTGGAGTTAGGATCATGGTAGGGATATAGTATTATGGTCAGGATTCAATTTAACAAATTAATACCTATGGGTCCAAAGGTGACAGATAAGGCTGGGTTTTTGGAAATTCGTACTAGAACGGTACGAAAAGTACTAAATGTGATACCATTTGTATTTGGCGAACCGGTGGAGCTAGAATTCTGAAATTTGGGTTGGTGGTCGTTGATTGACTGTAGGATAGATGTACTAAAGGGTTTTTGGAAATTCGAACTATAACTATCCGAAAAGTACGAAAATGTACTAAATTTGGTACAATTTTGTAGCATGTGAATGGATTGAGCTAAAAACTTGAAATTTGGAATGTAAAATAACGTTGAGAAGTAGGGTCGATATGAGGAGAGTTTGGAAAGCGTGTACTTATGTGTATGAATAGTCCTATATGATACTATATTTGGTACAAATTTGATTTGGAGGTACAAATCGAGCTGGGATCCTGAAAAGTGAAATTAACATCACCGTTGGAGTGTAGGATTGGGATATATATGTAGTACGTATATGTAGTTTTGGAAGATTTTTACTTATGTGTACGAAAAGTATTAAATCGTACTATTATTGGTACAATTTGGATTTGGGTGAACCGATAGAGCTGGAACAATGACATTTGGAGTTAGGATCATTGTAGGGATGTGGGATTAGGGTCAGGATTCAATTTAACAAATTAATACTTATGGGTACTAAATGGTACTAAATTTGGTACAATTTGAATTTTAGGTGAACCAATAGAGCTAGAATCATGAAAATAGGAGTCAGGATCACTGTGGAGGTGTCAGATTGAAATATGTAGGAAGTTTTAGAAATTCGTACTAATGTGTACTAAATTTGGTACAATTTAAATTGTGGGTGAAGCGATAGAGTGGAAATCATGAAATTTTGATTTAGGATCACTGTGAAGGTGTAGGATTGGGGTATGTAGGAAGTTTTGGAAATTCGTACTACTGTGTACTAAATTTGATACAATTTGAATTATGGGTGAACCGATAGTGTTGGAATCCTGAAACTTGGATTTAGGATCATTGTGGGGGTGTTGGTTTTGGAGTAGCAAGGAGGTTTTGTAAATAAGTACTACTGTGTACTAAATTTGGTACAATTTGAATTGTGGGTGAACGGATAGAGTTAGAATCCTGAAACTAGGATTTAGGATCACTGTGGGGAGTAGGATTGGGGTAGGAAGGAGATTTTGGGAAATATTTACTACTGTGTACTAAATTTGGTACAATTTGAATTGTGGGTAAACCGATAAAGTTGGAACCTTGAAACTTGAATTTAGGATCACTGTGGGGGTGTAGGATTGGGTTATATAGGAAGTTTTGGAATTGGTACTACTGTGTACAAAATTTGGTACAATTTGAATTGTGGGTGAACCTATGAAGTTTGAATCATGAAACTTGGGTTTAGAATCACTTTCGATCTCTAGGATTGGGGTATTTAGGAAGTTTTGGAAATTCGTACTACTGTGTACTAAATTTGGTACTATTTAAATTGTGGGTGAACCAATAGAGTGGAAATCCTGAAATTTGAATTTGGAATCATTGTGGGTGTGTAGGATTGGGGTATGCATGAAGTTTTGTTGGATGGTTGAACAGGATACTTATGGAAATAATGTGTGCTAAATGGAAAATTTGGATTTGGGTGAACCTTAAGAGCTCGAATCATGAAATTTGGTACTAAATGGTACTCAAATTTAATTTATGGTCGATATTAGTGTCAAATGATTTTTCTGACGTATGCAGTTTGCTGTGAAAATAAAATAATATGTTAATACATGTTTACATATTTCCTACATTCGCTAACGAAGTTGCGGGCATATGCCTGTTGAGTTATAAATGTCAATAGGAAATTATTTTTATAAAAATTAATAATTAATGCGACGCCATGTACTTCTTGTATCACTTATTTTTACAAAAAAAAAATCATATCTTTTACAACAATTTTAGAAATGTAATTCTAATAAAAACTGTATTTTTTAATGTTAATGTGCCATTAAAAAATATAATAAATGTAAAATGAGAGAATAATAACACTTAAAGATTGTTATCATAATTTCTATGCCTTAGGGAATTTAATCTTTTCAATTTTTTTATTAATAAATAAATGTTATATTGTAAAATTGTTAACATATTTCATTAAATGTTCATAATTACTCAACAAGTGAAAGATTTCTTGCCATTATTATCATCATCATTCCGTAAATGTCATTAATTGTGTGTCTGAGGGTGTGTGTGTTTGTGTGTGTGTGTATGGCTAGGAAACAGATGTTAATTACCGGTTGACCAACACAGACTGGCTGTCTGTAAGTAGGTATGTATGTCTGCCATACCTGACACATATTTCATTGGCACTTTGGTTGTAATGTAATTAATTTATGACACATTGTTGTCTATCTTGTCGTGACGTTATGTGTGTGGTCCCCCAGATGACAGACATTTTTTTTTCAAATATCAACAAATGCTGACGTTTGTCTACGTATTGAACATAGGATGTGAATTTTTTTTAATAGTAATACATTTGTTTAATTTAAGGATTTTAATAGTACGTTTACATTTAACCGGATTTCGTTAACCCAGTGGGTTTCAATTGTCAATTCCTTTGCATATATGTCAAATAAATCCTCATAAAGTAGGTTAACCCGGTAAAAAGTTCTAATGTATATGCCGTTTAATACATGATTCCAATAAAACTGGGTTAAAGTCGGTTCAGATTGATATGAATATTTTTATACCCTACACAACTATGTTGTCAGGGTATTATAGCTTTGTGCAGCCCCAAAAGTTTGTAACGCCGCGAAATATTGGAAGTATACCGATCGTCATATCTCGACTAGCTGAATCGATCTAGACATGTATGTCCGTCCGTCTGTCTGTCCATTATAATTTTTAAACACGATACTGGCTACAGTTATGGACCAATCTTCACGAATTTTTATTTTTAACTGATTTTCTGGTCGCTCCAGAGGCCGCAATTTTTACATGAAGGGGATCGGGCCAAAGAATAAGGATGCCTGTTTTGATAAAGATCGGTCAATATTTAGCGGGTCAAATGGACCCTGACTTTTGTGTGGAAAATTACAAAATTTGTATTCTGAGGCGTATATATTTACTCCTGAAGGGCATAGACCCGAGAAGTTGACAATATATCCCAGAGGAGTGGTTGGTCTTCAAATTGATACCAATTACATTGTCGTATGTACTCGGATGTGGGAGTTACACTTAAATACTTACAGGTGCTCAGGTGTTCAAATATTATTTAGTAACCCATTACCACCATAGAGGGCCAAAATATAGCGCTGATCGCTTTGAAATTTTCCATGAGGATCCAGGTATGGTCAAGGACAACGGCTATAATTTTCGTTGATGATTAGATAATAATATTGGGATAAAGTGGACCGAAAACTTATTTTTTTTTTTTTTGAAAGTCGAATTGAAAGTCAAAAAAAAACAACACCACCCACGGTGAAGGTCAAGAGGGGGCAAAAATTGTCCCAAGGGCAGATGACTCCATGCAAACTCAACAAAAGCAACACTTGAATCAAGAATCCCGTTGCATGATCAGAAGTGTCGTAATGCTACTAATGTGGAAAACGCAGCGTATGGAGCAACCTTGCAGAGAGTAGCAACACGTAAGGTGATGGAGAATTATCGGGGGAAATGGAGAGAGGAAAAACGTATTTTCAGAAAAAAGAAGAAAGAACAAGAAAAACGTGAGCGGGAGCAAATCGAGATGTACAGGAGTCAGAACGAAGTCGTGAAATTTTACAAACGAAGTCCGGACATTTTACCAAAAACACCAAACCGAAGGCTTTGGTACAGGTACATCTTCCAGTAGTGATAAAGCATCAAACCTGGTGACAGATACAGACAGCGTGTTCAGGATCTGGAAGGAGCATTTTGAAAAGCTTCTGGTATCAAATAGTGGCGATACCCCAGAACCAATAATAGATGATGGCATAGAGTGTATACCACCTAGCCAAGATGAGGTCAGAATATCAATCAATCGGCTGAAGAATAGTAAAATATTCAAGACTGGTGGTCATATGCTGGTCAGGAGCATGCACCAGCTGATTAGAGTACAATTTGGCTATAGGAATACACGCCCTATGATTGGAACCTCAGAAGCTTGTGTCCCTTGCACGAACAAGGAGACACGACGATATGTGCCAACTGTAGAGGAATAAAACTCCTTACCATCGCCTATATAGAGTGATATCCAGTGTGTTGTGTGAACGACTGAAGCCAATGGTCAATGACATTATTGGACCATACCAATGCGGCTTCAGACCTGGCAAATCCACCATTGACCAGATGTTCACACTGCGACAAATCCTGGAAAAACCCACGAATAACACATCGACACATTCCACCTATTCGTGGACTATAAAGCCGCATTCGACAGCCTTATTCGTTCAGAGGTGTTTAAAGCCATGTCTCCGTTTGGCATTCCTGCAAAATTAATACGGCTATGCAGGATAACTTTAAGTGGTACAATGTCAGCAGTTATAGTAGGAAAGCACCTCTCGAAGCCCTTCAATGCCCTTCAGACGAAGTGACAGTTTGTCGTGTGACCTTATTAACATCCTGCTGGGAAAAGACATGCGAGATGCAAAGTTGAACTGAAATTGCACTCTGTACAACAAACAACACATGTACTCGCCAACGCCGATGACATTGACATAATGGGTCAAACATTGAGAGTGGTAACAGCCACCCTTGAACAAATTGAGAAGGAGTCTGCCAAAGTGGGTCTGGCAGTAAACGGCGAGAAGACCATTCTTATGGTATCAATGCGCAAGACGTCCAGCAGACCCTGGCCAACTGTTGAAATTGGGAACTACTGCTTCGAGATAGCGAATGATTTTATACACCTTGGTACAGCCATAAATAAAACGAATGATATCTGTTTTGAAATTCGGAGAAGGATTGTGATGGCTAACAGACGCTACTGGTCTAAGTAAGCAGTTTAGAAATAAAGGCCACCTCCCGCCAGACCAAACTCACACTCTACAAGACGCTGATACTACTCGTGCTGGATCTGAAGCATGGGTACTTACGCAAGCAGATGAGACAGCTCTTGGAGTGTTTGAGAAAAAAAATTCTCCGAAAGATCTATGGGTCAATCTGTGTGGACGGTGAATATCGCCGTCGAATGAACCACGAGCTTTACAATACTTACGCGGACATCGATATAGTCAGTCGTATCGAGCTGCAGCGACCATGTTGTGCGAATAAATGGGCATTCTCATTCTCAGCTCAAAAAGCATATAAAAGCGAGCACAAGGGGAAGGTCACGAATTAGATGGAAAGACCAAGTAGAAGACAACATCTCGGAACATGGTCTTTCTAACTGGAAAAACTGTGCAAAAGACCGACGCGCCTGGAAATCTATTTTTAAGCTCGGCTTATGGAACGAAAGTTCGTTCACAAGCCAGCTATCTATGGTCTTCTAAAACGAATACGCTCAAAATATATACATATAGGCCTGCATATGTAAATACATATATTGTGTATGTATGCGTATAAGTAATATATACGCATACATTACTTATACGCTAATTCAAGAAGTCCCCAAACTAAAAATTTGTTGATGAATTGCTCACCGTGTTCTTCAGATTTGATACCCTTGACTATTTGCTGTTCTCATGTCAAAGTACTGCCACTTCGTTTCGAAAATGTGTTTAACATCATTAAAATAAAACCAGTGAGCGGTGCAGTATAGTCGTACGGGACCGACCATATGATACCCTACACAACTACTACGAAAAGCAAACTTTCTGCGGTTCTATATTCTGAGCCTTGGCAATATTTCGTGATATTTGCACCGTTTTACCGATTATAGATCTACAATTCCAATACCTAACCCTAGCATATTTTCCATTTTTTTTTTTTTTTTGAAGTGAATTTTACCGCCATAAAATAAAAAGTTCGTCACTTCATGTTTTGGTTGATTTGACCCTCGGAATATTGAACGATCATAATCTAAACAGCCGCTCTAAGTATTTTGTCAGATCCCCTTCACCTTGAAAAATATGTGATGTTCTGCATATAATAATTGCCTCTACAACGACTAGAAAATATGACAAAATTAAAGTTTTCGGTTCATTGCACCCCCTGAATGAAATCTCAACTTCAACGAAAACTATAGGAGTCGTCCTCGACCATAAGCGGAACTTCATGTATAATTTCAAAGCGGCCAGCGCGACATTTCCGTCCTCTAATGGAGTAATAGTAACACTATGCACATAGTCACCTTTACCTAATTACGTATAAGTCCCACATCAGGGTACATACAGCCATATAATTGGTATCAATTTGAAGGCACAACAACTCCTCTTGGATATACTATCAACTTCTCGGGTATATGTCCTTCAGCAGCAAGTATATATGCCCCAGAATAAGACTTTTGTAATTTTTCAGAAAAAAGTCAGAGTCCATTTGACCCGCTAAATATTGACCATCTTTATCAAAGCAGGCATGCTTATTCTTTGGTCCGATCCCCTTCTCTATGTAAAATTTCACGATGTTCGGACCATAACTGCGGACTCTGGATCGACCAGAAAAACCGTCAAAAATTAAGTATTTGGTCCATCTAATCCCCTAAATAATAACCGATCTTTAACAACAACAATAGGGGTCTTCATTGACCAGAACCCATCCTACAAGCAAAATTTCGTGAAGATTGGTCCATAACTGTGGTCTGTATCATGTTTACAAATTATAATGGACGGACGGACACACATGTCTAGATCGACTCAGCTAGTCGAGATATGACGATCGGTATACTTAATGGTGGGTCTAGGACTAATATTTCGCGGCGTTATTAATTCTTGGGAGTGCACAAAGCTATAATACCCTGACAACATAGTTGTGTAGGGTATAAAAATGATCGACCGATATTAATATCGGGGTAGCCCCTACCAATTCTTATAACTTTTGCTAGGAGAATGTTCTACCCAATGAAAATCCTTCATCGAATACCGATCTAAGACGTTTGTAAAAAATGGACAAATATTATTAAGTTTTGATTGGAAGATATGCTTCCCAAAATATCAGCCAATTCGGCTAAAAAACCTTTTATTGAGGTCTATAGCGACGGTGGAACAATCCCATTTTCTATTTAAGTATCAAACAGCCAAAGGGTAGTAGTAAAGCTCAATCATCAATCTTGAGGTGGTGACTATAGTGATTGCAAAAGACAGAGGGGCAGGGCCAGATGGTCTTCGACAAATATTTCGAGCTGTTAAAAATTTGATTTCTAATGCATTGCGATAATGCTAATCAATTTATAATTTTACCAAAGAATTTTTTTTAGATAGGACCAATATCAGTTCCTTAAATCGCTGACCAGGTGGTCACGACAAATGAAGAAAATGACGGTTGCAAGTGTTTACGTTTCAATTCTTTCTAGTTATATGCGATTAAAAAAGAAATATTTATTATATCGCGATACAAAGTATATTGCAAAAAAAAAAAAAAATAACAACAAAAGAAACAATTATCAATACAACTGTCAACCGGTGACAAACGAAAGAAATTGAGAAACCAACGACAACAACAACAATAAGCCACAATCAACATCGGCAACCTCATCATCCAATGGCAATAAATTAGATCTATTTGGGTTACTGTTGTTGTTGTAGTTGGACTACAACAATTAGCCAGCCCATCAATCCCAGTGTTTGTGTCCGTGTGTGCGAGTGACATATACAGCCTGCCTTAAGAAACCTTCACCTTCAAGGGCGCGGGAATGTAGGAAGCAAGAACAAATTTAAAATTTTTTACCGCATACTGAGGTAAATTACTTTTCTTTATAATTTTCTCTTATAAAACATTTTTTTGTTGACTATTTGTACTTCAAGTGTGGCGTGCCGTTTCATTTCCAATTGGAGATTTTCTTGATTTACTATTTGTTGGATTTGTGGCGATAAATTTTGTAAGGGTTATCGCTGAGGGGGTTTGTTGGGGAATTGTCAAAACATATGAGATGATAGGAGGTTTGCAATGCAAATGGGAACTTGGGGGATGGGGGACTCTTCAAAAATAAATAATATATATATATAATACACTTCCCTACTGACACCTTCAAGTATCGCATTTAATCTTTCACGTGATCTCACGTAGCTTTGATAAGTCAATCAGGTATTTTACGAAGAATATACAATACTCGTATTTATATTTCGATGATTTAAAATATTGAGAAACGACCATTTGGTGGTGGTATGAATATCTGATATGAGTGACATGATAAACACTTTCTTGAAAATTTGATTATATTCGACTGATAGATTCAATACTACAGCCCAAATCCAAAATTCTAATCACCATTCCTGACCACTTAACCAGTTTTTTAAAAGTTGTATTTGAAGTTAAGTGAATACTCGTGATTTTAATTTGACCATAGTCATGATCTGTTTTGTTTTGCAATTCGATTTTCTTATTAGTATTTAATGGAATTTTTTTTGTCAAATTTCAGGATTCCAGCTGTATCTGTACCTAATTTAGTACCATTTTGTACACTTTAGTAGAATTTCATGAAATTCAAATTGTACCAAATTTAGTACGAAATTCCAAAACTACACACACATACAACAATTCTACACTCCAAAAGTAATCTTAATTCTAAATTTTAGGATTCCCGCTCTTTTGGTTCACCTAAATCCGAATTTAGTACCATTCATTATCCATAAGTACATATTTCCAAAGTCCATCCTCCAATCCTACATGTCAGCAGTTATTTTAATTTCAAATTTCAGGATTTCAGCTCTATCAGATCACATGCCCGTGAAGATAAATTTAAAATTTAACTAGCAAAGACACAAACCACCAAACTTTTTCGCTGGTTCACATAGGGTTAAGACAGAGAGAGTGAGAGAATGAAATTGCAGAACTAAATCGAGAGAGAGAGAAAGTGTGAGCCTAACTGAGAATGTGCCACAATTTGCAGAACAGAATTGTGCGCAGTATGTGAGCGTATTTGACAATGCGCCACCAATTTGCAGAACTAAATTGCGGCCGGCCTTATGCAAATTTCATATAAAATACCCCATTGTAAAAAAATGAAGAAGGGTTCGGGGTTGAGGGGGGGCTCAAACGAAAGGTCTAAGAGTGTACTTTCAGAATATGTGGACCATATAGGCAAAAATAATTTCGGAGATGGGAATTTTTCCGATTATCTGAAAATGTTTAGGTTGACTTTAGGAAAATTTCCGATAAAATGGGCCACTGTAAAAAAATGAAGAAGGGTTCGGGGTTGAGTGGGGGCTCAAACGAAAGGTCTAAGAGTGTACTTTCAGAATATGTGGACCATATAGGCAAAAATAATTTCGGAGATGGGAATTTTTCCGATTATCTGAAAATGTTTAGGTTGACTTTAGGAAAATTTCCGATAAAATGGGCCACTGTAAAAAAATGAAGAAGGGTTCGGGGTTGAGGGGGGGCTCAAACGAAAGGTCTAAGAGTGTCTAAGTACGAATTTTCCAAACTACCAATATACATACCTCAATTCAAAAAAAAAAAAAATATGTAGTAATACTATTTCCGAATTTCATTGTTTCAGCTTTATAGGTTCACCATATAGTACCAAATATAGTGCCTTTTAGTAATTTTCGTACACATTCCCAAAACTACGTACATATCCCAATCCCGGACTGCGACAGTAATGTTAATTTCAAATTTCAGAATTCCAGCTCCATCCATTTTTCTCCAAATTCAATTTGTACCAAATTTAGTACCGTTTAGTACTTTTCGTGTACATGAGCACACACTTCCAAAAACACCTCTTTATATCGACCTTACTTCTCAACCTTGATTCGCATTCCAAATTTAAAGTTTTTAGCTCTATCCGTTCACATTCTATGATATTGTACCAAATCTAGTACATTATACCATTTTTAGTACTTATCGTTCCGTCCTAGTACGATGCGGCTAACTTTGCATGAGCGTGTCGTTAGGTACATAATTCCGACCTATAACTACCCCCCATGTTCTAGGGGTTACATTCGATAACCTAAGTTAATTTTTCGCGCATGTCACAGCTATTTGTGATAAGGTCAGAAGCCGGAACTAACAAATGTCACACAATTTACACTCAAACATGCCGCTATAATACCGCCCTGAAGACTACAATAGGATGTCTTCTCACCACTTCCATGAGGTGATAGATTTTCCGGTGAGTCAAACTCATCAAGATGTTGTCACTGCAATATCTCTTTGGATGTTTCAAAAGCAGATATCCGAAACGCCACCTTATGAATAGGGGCATATAACACACAGACATGTCAGGATCCAAATCATCAGATCAGGCTTGATAGAAATTATGATGTTCGAAGTGTGAACCGAATCTGAGACCCACTTCGCCAAACAATTTCATTAATTGTTTCAAATATTTTTTTTATTTAAACATCTTTTTCAAAAAATCTTGCTAAGCTAATTGTGGATTTCTTTCTAAATAATGAAATAAAATCAGTAGTAGCGCGATAGTAGCAGATTTTTGCTTCCTATTTTCTATTCAACACGTTCTATAAGTTATTATTATTTTTTTGTAGAATTGATTAACGAAACGGTGCGATTAATGTGCCTCATTGGTGTTTGTTCGTCCGTACCGCTGAGGTTTATATCATAGATTTTGTGACGCCAAGAAACTCAGCTACCAACCCCCCGAAACGATTATTTATATTTCTTTTTTTGTTGTATACCTATTGTTGTTGTCGTCAACGATTAACAAGGGTACTTGTATATTTGTATGTGACTTTTGGTGTGATAAAAAACAACCAAAATAAAAAAAATATTGAAACTAAAAATACGACAAAACAAATCATGATTCTATCAACAGTAGTGATACCCTTCAAACCCCTATTAGCCTGACTATTTCTCCTGATAAAGTTGTTTATTTTTAAACGGTGGGCAGGATTATAAGTGTTTTATGGTATTAAGTTGAATGAATTTCCATATTTTTTATTGATAATCTATAAAATGTATTTTGACAAAATTAACATTTTTTTACTATTTCAAGAATTGGGTATAAATGAAAACAAATGAAAAGGTATAAAGAGTAGAATTTGGTAATCTCGTTCTTCGAAGCGTTTCGCTCTTTTAGTTCGATTTGCAAAAGAATCATTTAGTTCCATAGTTCCATCATTCATTGATATATGTCAGTTAATTCGGTCAATGCAACAGAAAATTTGGAATGAACAATTGGTACAAAAGGAACTAGGTGAACGATAGCAAAAATGAACGACGGAAGCAAAATGAACTAGCTGAACGAAAGAACTGGACCATAGTACCGATCGTTCATTTTGCGGAATAGCTCATTTGAACAGGTTTGTTCCGTTATAATAATTATACCCTACACAACTATGTTGTCAGGGTATAATATCTTTGTGCAGCCCCAAAAGTTTGTAACGCCGCGAAATATTGTTCCTAGACCCACCTTCTAGCTGAGTCGATCTAGACATGTGTGTCCGTCCGTCTGTCCATTATAATTTGTAAACACGATACAGGCCACATTTATGGACCAATCTTCACGAAATTTTGAATGTAGGACGGATTCGGGCCAATGAAGACCTCTATTGTTTTTGGTAAAGATCGGTTAATATTTAGGGGATGAAATGGACCAAATACTTAATTTTTTCGGTTTTTCTGGTCGCTCTAGAGGCCGCAATGATGGTCCGAACATCGTGAAATTTTACTGGAGAAGGGGATCGGACCAAAGAATAACCATATCTGTTTTGATAAAGATCGGTCATTATTTAGCGGGTCAAAGGACGAAATTTTGCATGTAGGACGGATTCGGGCCAATGAAGACCCCTATTGTTTTTGGTAAAGATCGGTTAATATTTAGGGGATGAAATGCACCAAAAACTTAATTTTTTCGGTTTTTCTGGTTGCTCTAGAGGCCGCAATGATGGTCCGAACATGGTGAAATTTTACATGGAGAAGGGGATCGGACCAAAGAATAACCATACCTGTTTTGATAAAGATCGATCATTATTTAGCGTGTCAAATGGACCATGACTTTTGTGTGAAAAATTACAAAATTTGTATTCTATGGCGTATATATTTACTCCTGAAATACATATTACCGAGATGTTGATAGTATATCCAAGCGATGTGGCTGACCTTAAATTGATACAAATTATATTGTCGTATTTACTCGGATGTGGGAGTTACACTTAAATATTTATAGGTGCTTACGTACTCAGATATTATTTAGTAACACATTATCACACTAGAGGGCAGAAATATAGCACAGATTGTTTTGAAATTGTCCATGAAGTTCCAGTTATGGTCAAGGACAACTCCTATAATTTTTAGTGATGATCAGAAATAATTTTGGGATGAATTGGACCGAAAACTTTATTTATTATTTTTTTTCGAGTCGATCCGTAGGCCACAATAGAAAAAAATAGAAGGGCTGTACTGAATATTAGTAATATTCGGAAAATATTTCTGGGTAAGGGAGATGTGCCGTTGACCTCTAATCGGGCAAAAGGAAAAATTCAAAGTGGTTCTCAAATATGAAATACATCCCAAAATTTTTGGCATTCTAAAAATCAAACTCAGCATCAGCACATGAAGAAAATTGAAATGCTAGTTAAGAGCGCCATCTAGATGAACATGGCAACACTAAAATAGCAAGGACCGAACCCCGCACCAAATTCAAGGATGTGTTATTTCTAGGCGACGATAGATGGCAGCCCAAATTATTAATTTTAAGTCCTCAACTTCAAAATAGTATCTCAGTTATTTTCCCCCAACGAACTTCAAAAATTCAATATCGAATTAATAAATCATAATTGATGTCATTGTCGATAGAGCATGTCAATAATGTTATTCCACCAAAAACAGATATGAGTAATTGTGAATGGTACTCAAACTTTGTTTATATGTAGATGTAGAGGACAACTCTAACAGATTAAATGCTTTCCATGAACATTGACATTCTAAAAACCAACGAAAGCAGAAAATAGGAATGCCCAGTGTGTAGCGCCATCTATATGAAAATGGCAGCAATAAAACAGCAAGAACCAACCCAGACACAAAATTCAAGGATGTGTTTTTTCTAGACGACGATAGATGGCAGCCCCAATCATTAATTTTATTTTTATTCCTCACTTTCAAAATCGTGTCTCCGTAATTTTACCCCAACGAACTTCCACGAATTCTATATCAAATTAATAAATCATAATTGATGTCATTGTCGTTAGAGCATGTCAATAATGTTATTCCACCAAAATAGATCAGATATGACAAAATGTTAAGGGTACTCCAATGTTATTAGATGGGGACAACTCCATTTCATATATATGTATGTATATGAAAATAGAATGACATTAAAGCTATGTCATAACCAATTATGACGCACTTTTCTATTTTGACAACTGAACACAGACAAAATATAGTCGTCATAAGTTTCGTCGTGACTGTCGCAGTCGATATCAACCTCTTGGGCCAATCAATGAAACTGAAATCAAATCAATTTGATAACTTCAATACTGTCAATATTGAATGTGAACTTGATGGGTACGTGAGCGATATAATTTAATGTGATTGAGGGAGGTCCTTCAATCACAACAGATGCAATCGATTTGTATGTACTACTCAGACGATTCGCAAGAAATTTCAGTTAGTTTTGAGATTTCCATGTACTACCTCTTTATCGTCTAATTGATAGGAACATTTTATGAAACACTTTCTTATTAGATTTTTGCCAATTGGGTTTTGTAGAAAAACATACAAGAGTTGTACGAAAAGTATTCTTAAATTATGAATAAGGGTCGCTGTTGGAGTTTAGGATAGGTGAACCAAAGGGTATCGAAAAAGTACTGCAATGTACTAAATTTTGTACAATTTCGTAGCATGTAAACGGATAGAGCTTAAATCTTAAAATTTGACATCGATATTAGGGGTGGTTTTGGAAGTGAATTATCATGTATTTGAAAAGTACTATACAGTACTAAATTTTGTACAATTTGAACTTGGGGTAACGGATGGAGCTGAAATCCCCAAATCCGTCGGAGTATAGGATTGGGATATGGATGTAGTTTTTGAAATTTATACTTATGTATACAAAATGATACCAAATTTGTTATACTAAATGGTACTAAATTTGGTACAATTTGCATTTCGGGTGAACCAATTGGGCTTGAATCTTGAAATTTTGACTTAAGATCACGGTTGGGGTGTACGAATGTGGTATGTAGGAAGTATTGGAACTTTCTTGGGATATGCACGAAGTTGAAGTAGGGGTTTGTAGGAGTTTTTGGAAATTCATACTTAGGTGAACTAAATGGTACTAAATTTAGTACAATTTGCAGTTGGGTAAACCGATAGGTCTGGAATCCTTAACTTGGAAAATAATATTTCTATTGAATTGTATGATGTAGGTAGTAATGTATATTTGTACTAAATGGTACTAAATTAAATACAATATTAATTTAAGTGATCCGATAGAAGTTGAATTCTAAAATTTGGAACTTAGATTACCGTTGGAGTGTAGGAATGGGGTATTATGGAAGTTTGAAAATTTGTACTAATTGGTACTAAATTTGATACAATTTGGATTTAGGTGAACCGTTAGAGTTGGTATCCCAATATTTGGAATTAAGAATATAGTTGCATTGTAGGATAGGTGTATGTAGAAAGTTTTGGAATTTCGTACTTATGTGAACAAATAGTACTAAATTTAGTACAATTTGCATTTGCGTAAACCAATCAAGCTGGAGTCCTAAAATGGGGAAAAATGATTTCAATTGAATTGTTGAGGTGGGTACCTAGGGAATTTATGTGGTACTAAATTTGGTAACATTTGGATTTAAGAGAATCTATAGAGATCGAATCACTAATTTGGAAATTAGTTTTGGAAATAACTACTATAAGTTGTAATAAATGGTACACAAAATTAGTTTAAAACTAGATTTCTGTTGCGGTCAGAATTGATGTGTAGTGCTGAGATAGTCTAAACACAACCAGAGAGTCTAGAGTCAGCGACGGTCGTTTACCGTGTGTTCTTATTGGCAACGGGAAATCCAAACGGCTGACGTTGGCATCTAGCGGATAGATTTTATTCATTTTTGCTCAGCGTCATGCTCAAATTTTCTCTTTTGCTATTTTAGGTAAAAATCAACAGTGCTACGAACATTTCTATGGAAATTTATAACAAAACATATGGCAGTACTGCTAAAAAAACAAATATTTTCAAAGATTGTGGACTTTTTTAACGAATTAATAATAAAATGGAAGAAAACTTGATCGAGGAAATAAAAATACGACATTTTGTATAACTTGGAATCGCCTGATTACAAAAACGCAATCAAAAAGGAAGAAATTTGGAAGAACATTGCATTTTGTACCGCTAGCGGCTAACTCTTTCGTTTGGTTTTCACGCCGTTGACTCCTGACTCTCTAGTTTAGACTCATAAGGAGGTAGTTTTGAATATACTTCAGAGAACAAAGGTACTCAAATTTTAATTATTTTGAGCTAATCAACTATTTTTTTATTTAAACAACAAAATATGTTAAGGCGTATTTAAATATTTACCATATTCGCTTAAGGGAATGGGCTGGTAAATCAATACCAATGCTTGTTAAGGTGTGTAACTTTACACATATATAATTGGAGATTTAAAATAGAAGAAAAATAATTTACAAAAAATTGTTGTTGGTTTTTTTTTTGTAATTAAAGAAAAGTCCTCATTTTTGACGGCGGGCACGATAACTCCTCACTGGAACATCGGAATCCGAAAATTCCAACGGTGTTAGAAAGAGTACATGTCTGGCTCTCGTATGAACTAGGATTATTGACTTCGCTGTATAATTAACAAAATGGTGGGCCTTTGAAAAAATATTTTCGGAAAATCGTCGATTTTTTACCAAAACCAAAGTTAAAAAATAAGGAAGAACTTCACCGATTGGCTTTATCCTAGTTCATACGATAGCTATACACTCACCGAGAAACGTGTAAAAATTTGAAATCGATTGGGTTATTAGTTTTTGAGTTATCGTGTCCGCCATTCGCAAAAAGTTTGAGAAGCCCTTCAGCCGTCACTTGATGCTGACACATTAAATCGGCTATATCTTCAAGAGTTCTTGAGATTTTCATTTGAAATTTTGTAGGCACATTCTATAATTAGTGTAGATTCGAATTATATCAACAACATTTTTGACCCCGAGAATGGGGGGGTCCCCTTAAGAAGTACCGGGCATATGCTAGTCAAACCAAAAAAATGTAGTGGACGACTAACGATTTTTAAATATATTTTAAATATTGACATATTTATGCATATTTTAATTTTAATATATACATGTGTACATATTTAAATGCTCATGAGTGTAATGATATTTTAAATTGAGAGAGAGAGAGTTTTAATGTTCTCTTTTTTCCCAGCACCAATCAAATTTCAAAATGTATTTATTAAAATTACATTGTTTATTCCTACCTTCCTCATCGTCCGGTAATTTGGAATATCCTTGAGCTAGACGTATACCTAAAAATGAGTTCATTTTGTTGGTTTCTCAGTCTTTTTTAATTGATTAGCTTAACTTTGTGTTTTCATTACAATATTTTGTTGAGTTCAGTTCACTAACTTTTTAATAACACCGTCGGACTAACAATAATTCCATCAGTTTTGTTAAACATCCAAATGGTAATGACATCAAAAAAAAAAACTGTTGAAATGTTGATTTTAGGAGGAAGCAGTTTTTTGTTCTCTTTATGCTTATTTGTTGTGTTTTTGTTTTCAAATGTTTTGTATTCTTCTTGCCCGTTATGACTTTAATTTTTGAAACCAAAATATTATTTAAGTATAAAAAGCCCAAATGAAACACAGACAAAACACAGGTTTCGTTAAGGTGGGTGAGCATCACAGTGTGGGGCAAAATTCTAGCAAAACAAATATTTTTGTTGATATTATTTTTTGAATGGAAATAAATGTGATCATATCATGCCCAAAGAGAGCAGATTTTTTGTTTTAATATTTTTAAGTTTAGAATATTGTTGTAGCTATATTTGTGTCCACCACTGTTAATGAGCCTATTGTCTGAACTCATTTAACTCCGCCTCACATAAGTGATTTCGCGCGATTAGCTTAGAGAAACAAGAACATTAGCGTAGTTTGCGATAAAATGAAGAAGAAGGAGAAAACAAAACAAATGTCAGTTGAAAGTGTTCACATTGTTTGTTTTATTTTGAGCACACACCACCCACGTTTTGAAAAAAATTATTTTTTGGGAACGCGTTTCACAAAACACTCTTCTCCGGTTAACCAAAGAAATACTGAATTAGGTTTTCAATTTTTATTTACTTGCCAGGTAATTCATTCCAATTCTCCCTGTCGAATTGAGACCAAGTAAATCGATGATTTGTTTCATCTCGTTCGTTTATGTCATCGCGTTGCTACAGATAAATGCATTTCATTTCAAACAAAAGCACCTAATATTGAATATTTAATATGGTGTAGGTAGATAGGTATGTATAAAATACTAATTGACATTTGCATAATGATGAGAATATTCAAATATATGTATATACAAATTCGGGTTCAATTTCTTCTAACAATATTTTTTAATCACCTGCACAGGGTGTCGGCGGTGAGTGCATTAAACTCGATGTTGGTGTGTTAAATGCGACGTTTCATACAGCCTTTGACAGTATTTTATTTTATATTTGCTTATTTATTATTATGTATTTATCGTGATCTAATTTCAATTGTGGCACCCATTATTCTTCTGATTTAGTTTTTAACCGCACAAAATTATAAATAATAAAACCAGTGAGCGGAGCAGTATAGTCGGACGGGGCCGACCATACGATACCCTACACAACTTCCATGAAAATCTAACTTTCTGTGGTTCTATATACTGAGATTGGGCAATATTTCGCGATATTCGCACACTTTTGACTAGCTAGAGGTCAGCAAATGTTACTAATAATCAGCACCTCTAATTACTTGTCCAGATTCCCTTCACCGTGGGTTGTGTTGTGATGTTCGGCTTTTGACTCGAAAAGTACAAATAATTAACTTGTCGGTCCACTTCATCCGAAAAATATTTTCTGATCATCACCTAACATTTTAGGCGCTGTCCTTGGCCATAACTGGAACATCATGGAACAATACTTAAGCACCTGTAAATATTTAAGTGTAACTCCCGCATCCGAGTACCTACGACAATATAATTGGTATCAATTTAAAGGTCAACCACTCCTCTTGGATATACTATCAATTTATCGGGTCTATGTCCTTCAGGGGTAAATATATACGCTATAGAATACAAATTTTGTCATTTTTCACACAAAAGTTAGGGTCCATTTAACCCGCTAAATATTGACCGATCTTTATCAAAACAGGCATGCTTGTTCTTTGGCCCGATCCCCTTCACAAAGCAAAAATTAGCGGTGTTTGGGCCATAATTGCGGGCTCTGGAGCGACCAGAAAAACCGACAACAATAAAGCTTTTGGTCCATTTCATCCCCTAAATATTAACCGATCTTTTCCAAAAACAATAGGGGTCTTCATTGGCCAGAACCCATCCTACATGCAAAATTTCGTGAAGATTTGTCCATAACTGTGGCCTTCTAGAAAAGGTCATACGATAGGAAATTACACTCTATACACCAAACAACACATGTTACTCGCTTACGCCGATGACATCGATATAATGGGTCGAACATTGCGAGCAGTAACTGCCACTTTGGAGCAAATTGAGAAGGAGTCTGCCAAAGTGGGTCTTGCAGTAAACGGCGAGAAGACCAAGCTAATGGTATCAACGTGCAAGACGTCCACTAGACTATGAAATCTACTGCCTTGAGGTTGTCAATCATTTTATATACCTCGGTACCCGCCCATAAATAAATCTAATGAAATTCGGAGAATGATAGTATTGGCCAAAAGATGCTACTATGGTCTAAGTAAGCAGTTTAGAAATAAGTTCACCACTCGCCAGACCAAACTCACATTCTACAAGACGCTGATACTACCCGTGCTGATGTATGGATCAGAAGCATGGGTACTTGCGCAAGCTGATGAGACAGCTCTTGGAGTGTTTGAAAGAAAAATTCTCCCAAAGATATACGGGTCGATCTGCGTCGACGGTGAATATCGGCATCGAATGAACAACGAGCTTTGGCACATCGACATAGTTATTGCGCAAAAAAAAATATATGCATATCAGTAATACATGGGCATCGACATAGTTATTACGCCAAAAAAAAAAATAATTTCAAGGAAAAAAAGAACCGGTTTTCCAAAATTTTGAACCGGATATTGAGATGTCTTATATACATATCATTAGAAGGCTAATAAATAAACGTGCTAAATTTATTGAACCGGACTTTTATCGGTTTTATTATCGGAATACCCGGTTCAACGATCCGGTTCTTCTTTTCCTCGAAATTTATTTTTTTACGTATTTGGCATAATTATATATGTTTTTAGTAAATAGTTCGCATGAATCCGACAGTTTTTCATAATAAAGAATTTATACTGACGTTATTGAAACGCATTCATATAGGGTTTTAGTATCATGATACGGGTAAAATCGAGTAAAGGCCATTGAAACGTTTAAATATCGATTTCTCGTCTTTGAGGACCTCACATAAAATCGTATGGGCAACATTTTTGTAGTATATTGCGAGGATGAAAAATCACATCTTATAATAATTGTAGTCCGGTTCAATAAATTAAGGATGAAAAGGACACATAAGGACTCGAGTTAGAAGGACGAAATAATCTACAAAATAATTCCTCATTCGATATTACTGAAGAAATGTAATCTCAAAAAATACACATAATAGCTGGAAATTAAGGTACGAAGCTATTTCTCCATGTATAATAAATAGGGTCGACAACAAAAAACTGATCACGCTAAATCTTCGAACTTTGACTTATGACGATTTTTTCCTTCTGGGGTAGGAATTTTCCTACCAAATTACTATTCGTGGTGATGAACTTAAGTCGTTGTATACCTATAGTAGATCTAAATCCTACATAAGGCCACCATTGGCTGACTTGATTGCGCAAGCCATTTGGTTTATCTCTTCAATCCGATAATAATGAAATCGAACAGCTATTGAAAAGCCTACTTACACAGATCGATAAGAAATGAATGTCAAATGGGCGCGTCATTCCTAAATTTGTTTTACGTGAATATTTTTTTTTCGCTAATCAGTGACATTTCCTTGCCACACAATTTTGATTGACATTCCCCGATAATATTTCGATCTTCTCGTTCTACAGTGGCCAATTCTATTGTTTGTACAACACTTGGCAGCACTTCGAAGTTATTTGCGGGGGTCGTGCGTAAATAGGCATAACATAACTACAAAAACAACATATTTTTCTCACATTGGCCCCTTATTAAAGGTGGGTGGCCGAACCGCCTCTAACCATCATGTAATGAAATGATTGCGCGATAATTACTCAAATTAAATGCCATAAATATTCGCATAGTTATTTGTACGGGATTTTTTGTTGTACATGTGGGCCTACTTGTTGTTGTTGTTATTACAAAGTGTTTTTTTTTTGCAAATCGAAGAAGGCCAATAATTTTACACGCAATATTTGAACTTTACAAAAAATACAAATTTGCACGAAACGTTTTTGTTGTTGTTAGTATTTATCGGTCAAGTGCGGGGATTTTTTTCTATTTTTGGAATTTGCCAACAACTATTATGTTCGGAGGTGTGTTCTTGAAATTTTATTTTTAAATGTGAATATATTTGCATTTATAGCAGTTCGTTAATCGGTCAATGATAGGTAATTTGAATTCCAATTTAATTGAATTTGAAAATATTAAAAAAATCGATTTTTAAAAAATATATTTCAAAAAAAAAATTTCAAAGACTATTTTTTCAAGGACTATCCACAGAAGTGGATTTTTTAAAGATATTTTTTTCAAGGACTATCCATAGGCGTGGATCCGTTGTACGATCAGGAGTGTCGTAATGCTACTGATATGAAAAACGCAGCGAAAGTAACCCTGCGGACAGTATCAACACGTAATGCGATGGAGAACTATCGGGAGAAAAGCAGAGAGGAGAAACGTAAACGTGAGCGCGAGCAAAACGTAAAAACGTGAGCGCGAGCAAATCGAGATGTACAGGAGTCAGAATGAAGTCCGAAAATTCTACCAAAGGGTAAAACACCAAAACTGTGTCCCGTGCACAAAAAGGAGACCAGACGATATGTGCCAACTATATAGGAATAAATCTCCTTCCCATCGCATATAAAGTGATATGCAGCGTACTGTGTGACCGACTGAAGCCAATTGTCAATGACATTATTGGACCATACCAATGTGGCTTCAGACCTGGCAAATCCACCATTGACCAGATGTTCACTCTTCGCCAAATCCTGAAAAAAACCCACGAAAAACACATCGACACATTCCACCGTTTTGCCGACTATAAAACCGCATTCGACAGCCTTATTCGTTCAGAGCTGTTTAAAGCCATGTCTGAGTTTGGCATTCCTGCAAAATTAATTCGGCTATGCAGGATAACTTTAACTGGCACACGATCAGCGGTTGAAGTCGGAAAGGCCTTATAAGGATTCAGACAAAGTGGCAGTTTTTCGTATGACCTTTTTAACATCCTGCTGGAAAAGGTCATACGAGAGAAAAAGTGAACAGAAATGGCACTCTGTACAACAAACAACACATGTTACTCGCCTACGCCGATGACATCGACATAATGGGTCGAACTTTGAGAGCGGTAACATCCACCTTTGAACAAATTGAGAAGGAGTCTGCCAAAGTGGGTCTGACAGTAAACGACGTGAAGACCAAG